>NC_135869.1:23593650-23661150 GCF_031162955.1 Sander vitreus | reverse complement strand
CTCTTTTTTCAAGCCTAGCCTTCTCTTTTTTCCCTGTATTCTGTTACTGTAGACTGTACTGTATGTTCTCTGTATATTAGGTTTCCTATTACATTCTGTTACATTACAAGACCACAGTGAAAACAGCACTTTTTTGTTACTGCTCTCTGAGGACATGGAACATGCTTTTCATCCTTCTGTTTTTCCCTGCGCTTGCTATGCGCTACGAACTTTCACATGTAATCCTCTCCTTCCTACACCCTTCCCACTCACTTTCTCCCCCTTCTGTCTCTCCCTCTTCCCTCTATGAATTCCACCCCCACTTTATCTTCCTTTGCCTCTCCCTCCTCCCCTTCTCATCTCGCCATCTTCTTTTCCATATTTGCAAGCATCTAACATTGTTTTCTCCATCTAATTCTCCCTTC
Source organism: Sander vitreus (assembly GCF_031162955.1). Taxonomy (NCBI): domain Eukaryota; kingdom Metazoa; phylum Chordata; class Actinopteri; order Perciformes; family Percidae; genus Sander; species Sander vitreus. Next base: position 23,660,746 of record NC_135869.1, on the reverse strand, counting down.
CCCTCCTTATTGCCCTATTTGCTACATTCCTTACACTCAGTCCCCCCTCCATCCCTCAAGCTCTCTGAAGGGATAATTTGTCAATTATCCCAAGTCTGTGAGGAGACAGCGGAGGACACTCGACAGCCACTTACACACTGAACCCCCCCCCCACCCACACACACACACACACACACACACACACACACAACACAGAGTTCTGCAGAAACAGCCATTAAGGAAATAAGAGCTCATTTAATTGAACATGAAGCACATGCACTGCACAGTGTGCACACACACACACACACACCCACACAAACTCCCAACAGAAAGAAGTATAAAATATTCTCAAAACACACACATACAAGCTGCTACCCTTTGAGTACTGCCCTCTTTCTGGTGTATGGAAAACTAAACTGCAGAATTTCACAGAGACATTATCATTTATTGTTTACAGCTACAGCAACACTGAGGCAGTGAGCTGCTCTGACCAGCAACACTGTATATAGAGTTACACAATATGCAAAACCCAGCCAGCCTCACTGATTGCATTCGCAGTAAAACACTACCCAAACAGCTGGGTTTGTCGTCCAAAATCTGAATTACTAGCATCTAAAATTCACCCCCTGCAGATGTGGCTAAAGTTAGAGTTACATTTTGTCCGTCGTAAAGAATTGTGGCTGTTGTCAGCTTAGATTTGATAGATACTGGGCATACAGATGGACAGTAGAGTAGTCGATTATGCTACAAGTTTCTTTGGATACCTTTTTTCCACAACAAACTGCGCTCTTAACAGCAGATATGGTGTGTAATGGAAAGTTTAAATATCACTGAAAGTTAGTCGGGCAGGAAATATAAGCTGATCACTCTCTACACCACATCCTTCTTTTAACGTTTACAACAAAGACTAAACTGTGGGTGCAAATCAATCATTTTCTCATAAACTATTACTTTGTCAACAAAAAAGCAACTAAAATATATCTTCTTGATGTAGCAGAGGCAAATCTAACCTTTTCTTTCATCAGGAACACATGTCACAATGGTACATGTTGGCCATGAAATTAACATTTGCTAAAATGTTCTTCCTCTTCTGGATCACTGATACTTAAAGCAACCAAAATGGAGGAGGTCAAAGGTAGAGCTTCAAAACCCTGTGATGCTACAATTATCAGGTAAGAGAAGGGATGAGAAAAGTAAAGAGAAAAAAAACTTGAAAATAAGATCATTTCAGAGTGACCAGTGGAATATAACAAGATCTGATCCAGGTAGCGAAAGCAAACAATCCACAAACACCGTGTGAGACAGTAATGGCACCGACCGATTTGTCCTCTCAGGTCTCAAACTAGTGATAAACTCACAAGAGAATACACAGCCTGCCAGGTCCTATTGATGATTTGACCTGTCACTGAAAGACATGTAAACACTGTTTTTGCATTATTCATACAACAATATATGATTCAGATATAAAATAATCTAATTATACACTACAATATATCACACTGCATACATACAAACACACAGTCCATTTAGTTTTGTGAGGACTATGTGACTGTCAAACAAACACAACTATGTAAACCCAAGGGACAAAACACATCTAAACACTGACTTCACTGTGTGTGTGTGTGTGTGTGTGTGTGTGTGTGTGTGTGTGTGTGTGTGTGTGTGTGTGTGTGTGTGTGTGTCCTTGCAGAGGAATTCCCTTCCTCCCCGAGCTCTACGGAAGTGATACCCTGCTCAAGATGGACAAATGGGTCAGAGAGCAACTCAGGACATGCACACCAACGACGCACACACCTCTGATGAAAGCTAAGTGCAAAGTGTTGCTAAGTCACACACACACTTACGCACGCATGAACGCAAATAATATTTATTTTAATTTCATAATTTTAATAACTTCTCCTTCCCTTTTCCTCATTTATCCATCAATCTACCAGTGCCCTCCCTCAGTACTGGTATCAGAGTGCTTACAGTAGGGGACCCAACACCTGCAACCACACCCATTTCTCTCCAGAGGCACCGAGGATCCCTACAGTGCAGCAGATGCTTCCTCTAAACAACACTATTGACCCATTACGTATACAAATGGGCCAATTACCAGCTAACCCACTGCTGTGCTAAACAGCAACTCTTCTATCCTACAGCATATAGATGGTTGCATCTTCAATATTTCACTGTTGCTAGGAGACGTAAAAATCCTTGAACACATCCAGTTGGCTGTTAATACAAGTGGAAAAGGCATAGACTTCAAGCAAATTGATAAAAAAACACAAAAGCCAAAAGCACCACAATATTTTTTTGTGTGGACTGGATATGTTTCTCTGATAGCTTATGTCATGTCCTGTGGAAAAGCCCACGAAGCCGGTGCTGGATCTGTCTCTGCTGTACGGAGATGGTGGATGAACAAGACAGGGATCGGAGAAGAAAGCAAAGAAAAGCAAAGATCAAGATTTCTTCATCAGTATGGTGGGTCAAATGGCACGAAGTACTACAGATTGTTATTAGTCTTTTCTGAGGTAGATGAAACCAGCAAGAGCCAGAAAATCAGATGCCTCGCTACGCTTTATCGTTTCAGGAAGTGAACACTATCTCTATTGATGAAGTGATCCAAAATGAGCAAACTTAAACCTCTTACTTTATTCTCCATAATGGGTGCACAGAGTTTCATTTTGAGCTTTGTGACAGAGCACCTATTGCTCACATGTCTCTTAAAGTCATGTAAACAATAGGCCTTTCTCTCAGAAGATATTTTGACACAGTAGAAAGCATGGATGTACTGCAAATAATAAAATTAAAGCTATAGTGCGTTGTTTCTGTCGCCCCAATGAGGAATTCTAAGTAATGACAACAAAACTGTCAGCACGTCCACATGATACAAGCCTTACGTGATCGCGCACGCGCCCCCACCCCTCCTCCACTCAGTTGTAATCTTCTGAACATAGTCATACTGAGAAATACAGACGGAGTTGTGTGGAGCTGATAGTCTTAATTAGCTTTGTACCAACTCATTTGGCAATGTCTTGAATGTAACGGACGTTCATTAATATCAAAAAGTTACACACTAAAGCTTTAACAATAGCTGAATTTCTTTTAGCTGCTTCAGTTTCAGAGTCCTTTATGTGGCCCATCTGTCTCACTATCGTGGCTTACTGGGACAGTTGAATGGAACAGAGCCAAAGTTAATGTTATTAGTAATACCTGTGCTTTTCCTACTATACATGTCAAAATCTTATTATACATTTGACGTTTTTAAAAATAAATACAATTTTCACTGCTTTTATGAGTCAGCATAAAAGCAGTGTTTGATGCTGACTCACTTCCTTCTACATCCTTGGTCACTTTTCAACTAATACCTACATCTACACCTATAGTATGCTTTACTATGAACAAAGCACCAAACTCCTGCCACAAGTCTCATTATTTAAAAAAAGGTCTCATCTCACATATATTTAAATATGTAGAAAACCAATTGTTCAATCAATTTTTTTTTTTTTTTTTTTTTTAAGAATTTGTGACTTTGGAATTAAAAAAGGAGCTTAGAACTTATGTTTGGTTGAGCACTCTGGAAAGGAAAAGGAGTAAAGATAAAGAAGTGTGTGTGTGTGTGTGTGTGTGTGTGTGTGTGTGTGTGTGTGTGTGTGTGTGTGTGTGTATATGTATGTTCCTCCTACCTTGACACTGGAATCCCTGCTTGCCAAAACCCCTGTAAAGACAACACACACAGAAAACAGGTTAAACATTGTACAGGCACAGGGCGCACACACACACACACACACACACACACACACACACACACACACACACACTAGGAAATCTGAAACCCTATATTTTCGCCTTAAGACATTTCCATAGAAGCAAATGCCAAATACTGTCTGCCATTTGTGTGTAGCTCTAAAGCTTTTCATCCAAAAGAGTACAAATTAAACACATACACATTGAAAGATGCAGGCAGTGAGGACATTTGATTATTGTATGAACAGTACATGTACTGAGGTCAACTTACACAAACACACTCACACATACTATTCTGTTAGACAGGGCTACAGATGCCCCAGGGCAAAATGGTCAACTACACCTAGTCAATGGTATGGGGAATGCTGGGATGCCTGCAGATGCATGCGTACACACGCACAAACACTTGCGTGAACATACATTCAGCCTTGCTCATTTTCATATTTTGACTACAAATAGGTGTGAAATCACTCAGTTTTCTCATTGTTTTTTCATTATGCTTATTGACCCAGATATATATATATATATATATATCTATATATATATATATCTATATATGATAGATAAATGATATATATATCTATCTATCTATCTATCTATATATATATATATATATATATATATAGTCAATTTGATAATCTAAACAGGTCAAACACTTATACAGAGTGCACAGTGTTCCTCTATTTAATATTTACAAATGAGACCACCCCATTATATTCCCATGAACGTGCACACACACAATCTTCTAGGTCAAATCATTTAGCCATTCACAAATTAAAAAGCCCATCACAGGAGTTAAATAATGGCCGATTTGGGAATAGTGCACAGCACAGATAATAATAAACTGGACAAATTAGGCCAACCTAGAGCCGGAAACTCATTTAATAACCCAAGTGCAGACACTGTCTAGTAAACCCTTGGGGGTTGCATGGTGACATGTCTGTACAGGTGATTTAGAAGAGATAATGACAAGAGAAAGAGGAGCAGCAGGAGAAATGATGGCTGAAATTGTGTCAGTGTTTGACCCATGTGTTACCACTCTGGCTGCAATCCACTGCTTTTGGAGGATGTTCCATTTTTGCTCAGCCTCTCAGTTGCTCTGCCTACTTCCAGTAATACCATCAAACAATGGTCTGCAGCTATTCCTTCCTTATTGGTGCTGCCCACATATCTCTCCGTCTTCCCCTCCTGCCCTACCCATATAGCATCAACAAGTACAAGAATAAGTCAAAATCAATGTTTATTTTGAGAAATCTGTGCAGCCTGTGCAGCCAGTGCAGCCCTCCCACTTTTATTCCTGCTGTAACTTTATGATGTAATAGCCTAGGCTACTATCAAACACTACAGCCATTTTGTCTTTTTCATTTCAATAGGCCTCATCTCTCCCTTTCTCTGCACTTGTTTCATTTAAATTGCCATTACATCATGAACTAAACTAAACTAAACTAAACTAGTCCTGTCATTCTCTCCCTTCTTTAACCTTTATATTCCATCTCTAGATGCACCCACTCATGTCAAACTTAAATATCTGTCAATTGTGTTTTAACAATATGCCATATCTTATATTTCTTTAACTAAATCTATAACAGCACAACAACAACAAAAAATACATTAACTGAATCCAATTCATTTTTTAAACTGCTCTCCTGTGAGCCCCCTCCATCCATCCCTGTGTCCGCTCCTCACCAGATGAAGTCGGTGCAGTGGCTGCAGAAGGTGGGCTGCTTGAAGAAGCGCGCGATGAATTTGTGGTCCTTCACCTCGTGCACGTTCTTCTGACGGAGGGCTCCCTGGCGCGCGAAGCCCCGCATGGGCTCGCGGGGTCCGTCCTCCCCGTCGCTGTTGGCCGCCGCAGAGTCTGCCATTCTCCGACTATCTGTGCAACTGTCTTTATTTTTTTTACTTTAACTAACCAACGCAAGTTGTTGGCGTCTCTGGGGTTGCAAAAGTCGCTTCTCGCGCGTTGTTCCCAGCAGAGGATTGAAAACGGTCGGTGTTGCGATCAGCTGATAGTTAGCTTTCGGTTTGTTTAGGTTTTTGTTATCTTGTCTTTCAGAGTAGACGAGCTACCGCTGCGCTGCTCTCTCTCCGCTTCCTCCTTTTCTTCTGAGCTCACAGAGAGCAGTTGACTACCAGAGAGAGAGAGAGAGAGAGAGAGAGAGAGAGAGAGAGAGACAGAGGGTAGGCTACCGTAAGAGGGAGAGCTTTCACTTCCTTAGGCCTACCTTGTCTTGACATTTAAGAGCTATTTGGAGAGTTTGAACTGTAAACCATTAAAGCTCATTTATTTATCTCTCCAGGCCATGACACTTTCTACCTAAAAGTGTAGCTTAATTAGTTCGTTAAATGCGACTTTCAAAAACCAAGCATTCACAAAGCTGAATGGGTGCTTAAACCTATATTAAAAAATAATCTGTATTATGGACTTCTTTTTACCCTATGAATTTCCTGTCATACTAAAGGTTATGCTAACATTTAAAGTGTTAATCTGAAGATCATCCTTTTTGTTGAATGCCTGGTTAATGTTAATGAAATGAGTGTGTTGCCTCAGGAGTGGGTGATATGGATTGAATCGTCTAGCCTCATAGCCTATATGTGTTTTACATTGCAATATTCATAATACATCGGGGCATAGTAAATCTTTATGGATTAAATAATCAGACAAGTCTATCTTAAAACAATACTGACATGCCCATGTACACTGAAATGGGTTTTGGTTGCTGTTATTGTTCCTGTTGTGTCTAGACTGACCGTAAAGAAATATCTTCCTAATGCTAATTCAATGGGTATGTCAACTAAATGTGTCAAGTGATAGGGAACAATCCACAGTCCTCGGTCTGTGCTAAAATGCACTCCAAAGTTCAGGCTGCTTCAGGTTGAAGCCTTCACAGTCTGAATTAGACAACTCAAGTAGTTATCTTCCAAAGTTTGAGTCTTTTTAGTATGAAATTCCCTCTTTGATTCCATTGACTGAGACCTTGGAAGATACTCACTTGATTCGTCTAACTCCAATCTCGGGAACCCATCAGCTATTGGTCAGACGACGGTTTAGCCTCTGGGGGCAACGGCAAATATTTTGGGGGTTTCTGGTGTAGGCAGCTGATATCCGGGCCAAGACTTCCTCTTCCGTGCGCCTGGTCCAATAAGCAACTTGAGACGCGAGAATGGAGTTTAAGTTGAGAGACAACGTTTCTATAAACAGATATCTGAATATGAATGCAAATAAATAAAATAAAAAGTTAAATCGTCGTCAGACGATAGCCGATGGGTTCCGAGTTTGCATTTTGGCCAATGCGTTCCTCCTCTTTTGCTCTCCACGCGGACTGTTTACCTGCATGTAACCAAAGTCCGCCCAAATGTGATTTGTCAAAACTACTCGGACTACAAACGCAAACCAGAACACTTCCGATAACCGTTGTCCCGTTGCCTACAGATTCTGCATTCTTATGCAGATGTCTGTTTATGGAGATTAGTCAGACTGCTAAAGCCTCGCTTTAGCTGAATTTTAAAATGAATTTATGCATGAAACGAGGACTGTGGATTTCGTCCCCATCACCTCCCATCACTTTAGGAGGGGATCTCTTTGCAGTCAGTATTGACAGGACAAACAATTACTGCAATAACCCTTTCAATTTACACAATGGCAGTGTTGTATTGAGATACACTTGAAAAATTGTAAACCTCTCCTTTAAACATATTGAAATGCAGCATATCCATGCAGTCCTGCTCATTGATTTGTAATATTGTCCACAATGGTCTAATACACACCACTTCCTTCATATAGAACTTGTGAGTTCATGTAAACTTTCTGCATGTCACAGCTGCATTACACTACATAGAACTTCATCTGCAGATTGTGTCAAGGACCTCAGTCTGAAAACACATTTAAAAAGAGTTTTAAACTGCTCGCCTTTACATGCAAAATGATAATGCATGATCCATTTTGAGATTCACTTTTATCTGGAGCAGGTTATGCAAATACTGTAGCCTGTATGGAACAGCAGAATAAACATAATTACAGTACAGCCAACAGTAAACACAAAGAATCACGTTCAATATTTGAAATTGCTCATTTCCAAAAAGAGATATCTTCCATTTGGGGAAGGAAGATAACACAAACTCTTTAAGTCAGAGTGCTGCTATTGAAAGCAAGCACAGTTGCTGAGTTCTGACTCATCTTAAGAACTTTGCTTTCGAAGGGATTTCGGAGGATCATCATCTGCGATTGTTGGATGAATTTCATGTCACGTCAAGTTTTCCGAGATCCATTTAAGGTATTCATTTATATGACTTCCTGAGTCATTTGATCTGTAAATATGATGCCAAGAAACCTGTTTAACCATCACTGCTGTGGCAATGACATATCCTTCATATACAAACAAGACATATTAACAACTGATATAGTAGTAGTATTGATCTCCTACCTGTTTTAAAGCCACAGAATCTCAGCCAGAGTGACAACCATAGTCTCAACTGGTCCATGCTGTGCATCATGGCAGTCAGCTGCCAGTGAATGACCTAGATGAGATTGATTTAGCTGCAGGACTGATAACAGTGTGAGATTTACCCTGGTTTAATCAATACAAGGTTTACTGTAGATTTAGATAGCAGCTCAGTTGTCTGTTTGTAACCTTTCTGGTCCCTATTACCTTGCTTATTCATTCATACAAGTACAATCTAACATTAGAGGCATTGTGACATAACCATCTGTCTGGATGGCTGGCAGACTGTGAAATGATAAGACCCTAATTTGCAATGATACCAGGCATCAAGAGACATTGGTAGTGATGTAAGCATACCCTGCGGGAAACTGACTGGGCCTGTGTGTATGTATAGATTGTGACACAGTGACCTATCATTTCGCACCATAATCTCTTTCAATTTCATCAATACACAGGATGTTATGTAACTATTTCCCTGGGCCATTGAATTAGGGCGGATGTCTATGCTGGCGAGCCAGCTTGGATGTCCAATAAGATGTGGATGACAGCAGGTATGTCACTGGTGTTATCATCACCAAAATCACATAAAATCACTCTTAAAGATCTTTTTTTTTAACAAGACATGCCACAGTCATGCTAGCAGCTCTGTGATGCTGTACTTGGGCTTTGAGCTAATGTTAAATGCCAATGTCAACATGCTAACGTGCACACAATGACCAAAAGGGTATGCGAGCATCCGGAAAGCTTACCTCCTATGGGGAGATTGTAGGCTAACAAGCCATCACCTGCCGTTAGCATTCCATTGACTCCCATTCATTTTGGTGTCACTTTGACAGCGAATAACTTTACATCTGAAGCGTTTAAAGACTCTATTTGTCCATTGTTTATTTCTAAAGAAACACAACAATGTATAAAAGGCTCCATTACCTTGTATCTCACGTTATGGCCCCATAGCAGCAGTTTTTGTAAAAATAGTAATAATCACCTTAGCTGTTTAAGTTTAATTACTATTGTTAACTAGCATTTTAGTGATCAATAATTAGCCTGTGCCTATGTTATCTCCTTACATATACCTACACTCTCCGTCTCTGCAAGATTGGGAATGATTGAAATTTCTCTTGGCACAGCTACCAGAAGACTACAACTTTTCAGACAGGTTGCTCACGTCACATCTACGTCGTCAAGCTCAGTTTGAGGCTGCGTAGTACGCTCAGCCATCACCGGAAAAGTGCTTCTAATTGACTTCACTGGTCTCCGTCGAAGTCTAAGGCGTTGCTGTGTCCATTCTTTTACTGTCTATGACAATGACAGTGCTAACATGCAATCCCGTATCTCACTCAAAACAGCATGGATGTTTTTTTTTCAAAGTTTGTATGTGTGTGGAAGCACCAGAGAAACAAAATAACACCCCAAATCAGTCCCTCCAGAAAAACGCGATTATGCGATTGCATATTTCAATGCATAATCAGCCAAAGTCCGCATATTTATGCGTAGGCCGCACTTTTTCAAATACGCCGCATTTACGTTGCAAAAAAGTCACATATATCTTAGCAGAAAGTTGAAAAATGTTGCGTTTACTTCACACAAGAGCAGCCATTTTCCCCTGTTGCCATGGGAACGTTATGAAGTGACGTAATTACGCGACGTGAACATCATCGAAAAGCTGCAAACCCCGCGATGAAGCCACGATGAAACTGCAGTTTTTTGCAAGTTCCCGCAATTTCATCGCATAAAACTGCATAAATATCCCGCATATTCCATCACATTTTTTAAGAAAACGTTCCGCATAATCAAGGATTTTTGCCCGCAACAATCACAAAAAAACTCTGCATTTTTCTGGAAGGACTGCCAAATCCCAGAAAAAGTGATTTTTTTTCATAATATGGTCACTTTAAAGGACCGACTGTTAGGTTTTCAGTTTATCTGGACTCAGACGCAGACTCAGAAGGTGCAACGAGATTTAATTCATCTTATGGACACAGAGTAAGTTGAACAGAAAGGAAAAAAACTGACAATAAGTCACGGGATGACTGTGACACCGACAGCCTGATTTGAACATCTTCCGGGCTCTTGCCTTACAGAGAGGACGCAAGGTAATTGTCACATAATCAATTTACTCATTTTTGTCAAAACAGCATGATTACCGCAACAGATAGGTACGGTTGCGCCTCCCATGTTTACATTTTTGTTTAGTTTTTTTACATTCAGGCTTCCCCTGCCAGCCTCTTATTTAACGTCACAACACTATGAATTGTGGGTAATTCCCTCAAGCAAGGTCTGCAGAGATGCAGACTTACGGAAAGTGTGTCTAAAAGGGCTCAAAATATCTGCGAGAGAGCCCTCATGCATTTGACGATTTGACAGTGGGACAGCCCTAAGCTGGATTTTGCAGGAACCTGCCCTAAAATCTGTGAGTGTGAACATTGGGATTAGGCCAAAGCCTGTTTTACTAGGGTCTGTTGAAAGGCATTCTGGGAAATGAAGGAAATAGTTGACTGAAAGTAGATGTTGGGGGAAAGCAGTTACAAAGAAGAAAGTAAGAAGAGTTAATGCCAAAATAAGTGAGGAGTAATGAGAGTTTTTTTTTTAATAAACTACAATCTAAGGTGATAATGTAAAATAAATACAGGTGTTTCTCTCCCTCATGTGTGTCTCTCCTGGGAGCTGCATCCAGTTTCTGTTTTTCTTTAACTTTTCATCTCTTGCCTTCTGTTTTTTCATTGTTCCATTCTTTATCTCATGTCCTCCAAAAGATCACCTGTGTCTTCTCTGTCTTTCTTGTCTGCTGATTTCTGTCTTTCTGTCTCACTAATACCTCCTCATTTTCTGTATCAATGCTCCATTTTCCACCTCTCTCTATACCTCTATATCACTATATATCTCTCTCTATATTTTCTTCTCCAATTCCCCTTTTTCTCATCTTTTTCTTTCATAAAGGGAGGGAGTTGTTATATAAACCTGTTGTTTCCTTCGTCATCCAGTGACTACAGCACAGAATGCACTCTGACGCATAAATACAGTCACACAAGTGCATGCACATATGCTCACATACCAACTATGCTGCTTTATGCGTATTGTTGTATTGAGTTATGATCCCTTGTCTTGAATTGGTTCTTTGATTTTTTTTTAACCTTCTAATAAAGCATAATGCTTTCATCTCTGGATCTCTTTCTGGTTACAAAGATAGCGGAAATGTACAGACACTCTCCACCCCCCCACATGCGCAAACATACACTGACACACACGCGGCCAGCTGTTAGCACAACTACGCCACTGAAGCTATAACCCTTACACACACACATAAACACATTTTGTCTACCTACTTCCACACACTCTTTGTGGCCTATAGCAGTCAGTCGGTGGAGGGTTAAGTCCTGCTGTATTGCATAGCACACACACACACACACACACACACACACACACACACACACACACACACACACACACACACACACAGATATGTTTCGTAAAAGTATGTATCAAACCCACACTTACAGGCACAATTACCTCACTTATGTAACTTTTGTGTCTCTAGTGACTCTATTCCTTTCTGCCTCACTCTCTCACCCTATCTTCGCCTCTAATCTTTTTGTCTGTTTTCTGCCTCTCTCCCTCTGCAGCCCCTGTCTCTCCGTCATTTTAGGAGTTGTTAAATACGGCTCAAATGTCATTGATCTAAAACCACAGAGAGATCATTATTCTGCTTTCACACGGCATTTGCATATTTACTCTTCTCTCTCTCTCTCTCTCTCTCTCTCTGTTTTAGTGTACAAGTGTGTGTCTGAATGTGGTTGCATAAATGTGTTTATTGTGCATAACATGTTTAAAGCTGGTTGTGGCTGTTACTGTTTGACGCCTCCAGCAGCAATGTCAGCAGATGTGGATGATGTGTGAAACAGTAAAGTAAAATGTTAAATTGTAACTGATTCTTTACAGTATCTGTGTGTGTGTGTGTGTGTGTGTGTGTGTGTGTGTGTGTGTGTGTGTGTACTTTACATCTACTGTACTGTACTCTACATCTATCTTTGTGATAACAATTTTTTTTATGTATTTTGGAAAGGGAGGACATTTTGGCTGGTCCTCAACTTCAGTCAGACCTTCAAAGTTCTGTTTTAAATATCAGTTTAGAATTAGGTTTGTGTGTGTGTGTGTGTGTGTGTGTGTGTGTGTGTGTGTGTGTGTGTGTGTGTGTGTGTGTGTGTGTATGTGTGTGTGTGTGTGTCTGCAGTACATCCTTTTTTGAGACTGGTTAATACACAGATTGACGTGTATATTATAATTCTGCATATTTTCACTGTGCTTATTGTGTTTTGAAAGATCACAAGGGCATAATTCATATTCTCATAGAATTCCTCACATTTGGCAATGCAGCTTAATTTCGAGGTAATATATATTAGACTAATTTATGGCTTCATTAATAATGAGGTCAAAGAAACTGCCAGAAATCCTGTTAACTCCCTCTGAGCAGCACAGACAGGTCAGCCTTGGATCTGTGCTCAAGACTAAAATATTCTTGGTTTCTTGTCAATCAAGGTACAACATGAGGGCTGGTCAAAACCAACCCTAACATGCACATGCATACACACAGTTCCAGAGGTGAAAACCTCGACAGTATGCACATGGGTTGTATTTTTCAAGTTTTGCCAATTCAGCACGCAGAGTTCAAAATACATGTGTTACAAATGTTGTTGCTGCACTGTTTGATGGAAATCTGCTGATGGCAAGTTCATTGTTCCTTTTTTAGTCAATCTAAAGTCAAACAAAGTCTGTAGCAAAATGGGGTTTAAAAATCAACAAACATCACATCTGCAGTAGTCTATTGCAAAGGGACTGCTGAAAATTGAAGTTGAAGCACATTTGGCTTGCTGTTTAAGTCCTGAGTCATCACAAGACCTTTACTTACATAACAGTTGTTTCCATGAGGGTAGAATCCATTTGTTTCAGATATGCACTGATGAATCTCAGGTAGGTCTTTTTTTATTTTTAAACGTTCAAATGAAGCCTTCAAATGTTGTTCAAGACATTCTACACATGACTGATGTGACACGGTACAGCTTTACTATTTTGTTCGAAGTCACCTTGTGTGGCTTTCAAAGCCTGTGGTACTTATCCACTTTCAGACTAGCTAGCAAAACATCCTCAGACTGTGTTGGTCCTTTAGGAACTTTGGGAACTATTGTCATACCATCGTTACCCATCATTAGCCATTGTTTCTTGATGCCACTGGGGTTACAAATGAATGTATTATAATAATGTGCAACATTTGATGACCTTCCTTCTTCCTCCACCCTAAAATAAAAGCATTTCTCCAAGCATATGTATATATGTTAGATATTATCCACACACAAACAATATAAAATATAAATACAAATAAACATGTTACACATAAGACATATTGAAATCACAATGGAGATTTGAAAAGCTCCAGATGAAAAATAAAAATAAAATCAACAATTGTTGACGTTTGCGAACGTGTGTGCACCTTAATGTCTCAGCGCACATGTGTGGGCAAAGCTGCTAAGGCAGAAAGCACACAATATCATGATTTGCTGGAGGACATCTCACATTTTATTCTTGTATTTTTTCTGCACATTATCCCGTTTTCTCCCACATTGGGACAGCCAATTCCCCTCACACTGTAGTTCTTGTTGCTGCTAACTCCCACTGTTGGCCCGGGGAGGGTGTGAACAACATTGAAGCGGGTGGACTTGTGCCAGCTGCTTTGTTTTACCTGTCAGAGAGGAGTTTCACCAGGAGAAAATAACATGCATGGAGGTTCAGATTAACCCCTTCTAGTCTATATCCACGACATTCCACTTCCTGGATTGCTCCAGTGCTGCTGAAAATTCTGCCGGATCACGTTGTTTTCGCCCGGATATCCGTCACCTTCTGCTTTCTTTGGGTTGGAAATTTAAACTACGGTGTAATTATGAGGACTAGGGTTAACTGCTCCTCAGATCTCTGCAGGGTAAATATAGACAGCTAGCTAGACTATCTGTCCAATCTGAGTTTTCTGTCGCACGACTAAAACAACTTTTGAACGTACACACGTTCCACCAAAACAAGCTCCTTCCCGAGGCTATTTTTCAGCGGCATCCTGGCTCTGTCTGGTCCTTAGCGCTGCCCAAGACGATTGTGATTGGTTTAAAGAAATGCTCAATAAACCAGAGCAGGTTTTTCTTCCATCCCAGAATGCTATATGGATTAGCCAGACCCTCCTTTGCAACGCTGTGGAGGAAGGTCTGGCAAAGTGAAACCCCTTCACATCCAGCTACACTCAGCACAGACACAGGCCCTGTAGGAGTCACCAGTGCAGTGACAAGAACCCAGTCCCTCACTCGTTTCCCACCGGGATGACTTCTAGTTGTGTTCGATGGGATGCATGCTGACCTTTTTCACAGTAGGAGGGATATAACATTCTCAACTTGAGAGATGTCATTGCACATGATCACAACATAATAGTTACACATGAGCTTCTATTTTTGCAGCTGTCTCGCGAGGTGAATGTGATAGAAAGCTGATTTTCCGCTGTGTCCTCTACCCACTCAAGACTGTGCACGAACAATAATTGCTACACTTCTTTGATCTTTGAACGTCATACGATCAATGAGGAACCAAGAAAGAAAACACTCATTACACTGTGTACAGTATGGCTTTTTATGAAATAGAAAATACACCTTGTTCAAGTAGATCTTTACCTATTGTATGTAAATGTTTTCACAGTTGCTCAATGTAAATGTCTGTTCCCCATGCCAAAAAAAGCCCCTTTGAATTGAATTGAGAGAGAGCAAGATGTAGATGGAGTTAAAAAAAGAGAAGGGGAGAATATAGTGAGTGACTTTCTACCTCCAGCCTGGTGGCGATCTCCATCTCTCATCTTGCAAAACACACCCACAGAGCACCTCATTATGACCTCCCTCTCTCTCTCTCTCTCTCTCTCTTGCTTTCTCTCTCTTCTGAAGCACATAAATTAATCCCAAATGACAAAACGGTGCACTCTGGTGGCCACAAGTTGTAGTTGGGAGCTAATAAACCGTAATCTTGTCTTCCAGTGCCTCATAATGGTTTCACATTCCTATGTTATCTTCTATTCTATGCCTTGTTGTATTTCTTTTGCATTTTTTGTCATGTTATCAGGAAAAGAGAAAGAACTCTTTGATTTCTGTCATTCTGCCTGTGATTTTTGTGTTTTGTTTCAGTAACCACATTTTGCAAATCTTTTCAGAAATGTGAAAGTTTGTTCTTTTTTCAAATTAATGTCATAATGTATTTATTCACATAATAATGCATACAACAAACTATATAAAGTCCTTGGTTTTGTGCCCAGTGTCTACATTCTCAACTGTCACTAGAGGGAGACAGAGCCACATATTAGTTGTATTCATGATGCTGTACCTTAAACTGACACTGTCTGTGCTGACTTACCTCACAGCCAAACTCTAGGATATAGGGTTTAATTTCTCATTGCACATAAGCAATAAGCAGACTGGGTCACAGGACATTTGTAATACTGGCATGTTGATACTAATTTCAGATATATTTACAAAGCAATAGTTCGGTAAGTTTCAACTGAATCATTCCTATATGAGATATCTGTAGCTACCATTATCTTGAACACAAGAAATATATTTATATTACTGTAACTTGACAACTTGAAATCTCTCCAAATGCTAGGGTGACAGGACAGAGAAAGGTTGAGCAAAGCGAAGCCAAACTTAAATTTCATTTTAAACAAATGAAATATAACATTTGGAGGTCCTGGTAGGTGGATTTTGTCCCCTTCAGACAAAGCCAGGCTAGCTGTTTCTATCTGTTTCAAGCCTTTGTGCTAAGCTAAGCTAACTGTCTGCTGGCTCCAACTTCACATACCCATATAGACATTGGAGAGAATGGTATCACACTTCTAACTCTCAGCCAGACTACCAACAACTGTATTTCACAAAATGCCAAACTATTCGCTTAAATGTCGAATCATAGCACCACTATATTTGCTTTATTTTTAAATGCAGAACATGTCAGGAACAAAAAGTAGTCGTGGTGATTTTTTCACAGCAGACATTTTGACTTATCATAGAAGGAAAAGCACAGGTGTTACTAATTACACTAACGATGTCTCTGTTCTGTATAAGTGCCCCAGTAAATCATGATAGTGTAACAGTGTAACACTAGAATCAATACCAGGACCCTGAAACTGGAGCAGATAAATGGAATTCAGCCATTAATAATTCACTTACACTTACACCTGTGCTTTTCCTTCTGTAAAATAGGCCTATTAGTAAATCTTTCACGGCCTGAAAGAGAGCTTGAATACACCTCATATTAAAAACTTTTGTAACTTGTTTTGGAAAATGTTAAATAAATAAAGTTCATTATAATTAGCATTTTTGTTATTGCAGCCCTACCCTATCATCACGTCTTTGTGTTGAGACGGTTCACTATTAGCCCGATCTAGAGTCTAATCTCATGCAGACACATTGTCAGTGCTTAATGATCTATGACTTTTCTGTCACCAAAGAATTACTGACATTGGTTGTCAAAACACAAGTGAAACTCCAAAAGAGCCTTCTTAAGAGTTGTAACATTTTCATAATTAATGGACGCTTCTGTTTATGTTGTTATCCGTCTCTGTGTCTACTTACTGTAAATGGTTTACATAGATCCTCTTCTTCTGAAATGCTACATTATAGAGAAGTGCCATTTCCTTTTTCTCAATGGTTTCAAGCACCAAACTAATACACACACGCATATATATATATATATATATATATATATATATATATATATATATATATATATATATATATATATATATATACACACACACACACACACAC
Source organism: Sander vitreus (assembly GCF_031162955.1). Classification (NCBI taxonomy): domain Eukaryota; kingdom Metazoa; phylum Chordata; class Actinopteri; order Perciformes; family Percidae; genus Sander; species Sander vitreus. Next base: position 23,643,762 of record NC_135869.1, on the reverse strand, counting down.
ACACACACACACACACACACACACACTGACATGACCTTTTGGGTAATTGGGTAAATAATACCAAGTACCAGATACAACCAAGTTGATAGAAGGTCTCATGGCTCCTTGAAACTGAGTCAATGCGAAAGGGGGACAACCACAGAGCTGTGGTGTGTCGGCGTGTCTGTGTGTGTGTGTGTGTGTGTGTGTGTGTGTGTGTGTGTGTATTTGTATTGGTGTCTATGTATGTGGGTTTGTGTGTATTTATCAAGGGTTAACTTATGACTGAGACTGTTTAGTGGAAAGATTAAAATTACGATATGAACTATAGACGGTAAACCTTCAACTCTGTGTGTGAGCTCGCACACAAGTGTGTGTATTCCTGTAAGTCAGGATGGTCGTTTCGTTTGGTTCGTTTTGATGGTCCTGAGCAGAGGCGGAGCCAAGATATTTGAGTTAAGTCAAATATATGAGATAACCCATTTTGTATGCAGTAATAGGATTAGTAGTAGTGTAATTATAGCAAAAGTATAGGTAGTTAGTAGTGGTATGATAGGAGGCATATTATCAGGTCAGCAGTCATATGAGTCAATCAATTTTGTCACCTGTAATCATATAAGGCAGTGTCTTCATTTAAGATCCTAGTGGTCTGAGGGTAGAAAAGGCTATTACCGGGTGGTTTGGATCATTAATGATTCTCTAGCATTTTCTTGCAGTGCCTGGTGTAAATACCCTTTAGGCAGGGTAGGGCACAGCTTACTGTATGTTCAGCCAAACTAGCCACTCTTTGCAGTGCCTTGGTGCCCTCTTTGGTGCCATATCTGTTCCAGGCAGTGATGTTTCCTGTCAGGATACTAGCAATGGTGCAGGAGAAGAATTTGTTCAGTATTTAAGGGAATATCCAGAGTCAGTATGCAGAGCCTAGGTCAGACCCTCTATGATGTGGGCACCAAGGTACTTTAAGATGTCCACCCTCTCCACCAAGGACCTGTTGATATTAAGGGAGGCGTAGGTCCTCTTCTGTTTCTTCTCAAAGTCCACTATTATGTCTTCAGTCTTGCTGACATTCATGAGTAGGTTGTTGACCTGAAACCAGCAAGTCAGGTCCTGTACTTCTTTCAGGTAGGACTTTTCATTGTTGTCAGTGATCAGACCCACCACAGCTGTGTCATCAAGGGAGTACAGCAGGGTGCTTAACACACAGCCCTGGGGTGCTCCGGTGTTTAGGATAAGGGTGGAAGAAGTGTGCCCGCCCACCCTCACCACCTGGGGTCTGCCCAAGGATCCACATGCACAGTGAGGTGTTTAATCCTGGAGGAAAAGTGTAGAATTGTGGCCACAGTGTTGGTATCATTAGACATTTAACCCTTCTTGGACGTTATATAAAAGAGGTACAAATGACACAATGTCAATGATATAATATAGGCCTATATAAAAATGTTTCTAAAACATTGAAACACATGAAAACACAAGATGTGCACCATGGACTGCACTAAAACACTTTGAAGCATGCAAATACCATCTCCATTTCAAAGCCACCCTATTTTTCATTTGTACTCTGAGCCATTGAACATCTGATAGCCATCAGATATCTTGGAAAATCACACATGACACACTGACCTGTAGACAGTCTGGACCAAACATTTAGCCTTTTTCTGTCTTTTTTATTTGGCACAAAGGCCACTAAATATGAGTTGTGGCAGTCTTCCTCAGTCAGTACAAATCACAGGACCTGAGGTCAGATTTGGTTTGACTCCCCTGCCGCAAGCATTTCCACTCCCACAGGATGACAGTTTTCAAACCGTTAAGGAGAACTTCGGCCAATTTTTACGTTAATCTTGATCGCTATAACTATGTTAGTACTGTCGATAGCAAAAAAAACAAGCCGAAACGGTCCTGGCAAACTGGAGTTGCTGCAGCTAATGCCCAGAGCTCCCAGTGAGCTAAAACGGCAGTTTTGGGGGCATAACATAAATAGTGCCTTTGTGCCTCTTAACAGACACAAAATACAATTAAAATGTCTGTGAAACAGGGTCCTTACATTACAACAAGATGCGTTTTCAACTCAGACATTGTCTGGGATGAGTGAGTGTGTTCAGCCCAGCTTCGGTGATAATCAACAAGCAGCAGTTCTGTGTGTTTGTAGCATATATATCCATTTTGTGTGTGAACGATCTGGCGTTGGTGAGTACGAGTCTTGGCAGTGGTGATCTACAGTGGGGAGAACAAGTATTTGATACACTGCCGATTTTGCAGGTTTTCCCACTTACAAAGCATGTAGAAGTCTGTAATTTTTATCATAGGTACTCTTCAACTGTGAGTGACGGAATCTAAAACAAAAATCTAGAAAATCACATTGTATGATTTTTAAATAATTAATTTGCATGTTATTGCATGACATAAGTATTTGATACATCAGAAAAGCAGAACTTAATATTTGGTTCAGAAACCTTTGTTTGCAATTACAAAGATCATACGTTTCCTGTAGTTCTTGACCAGGTTTGCACACACTGCAGCAGGGATTTTGTCCCACTCCTCCATACAGACCTTCTCCAGATCCTTCAGGTTTTGGGGCTGTCGCTGGGCAATACGGACTTTCAGCTCCCTCCAAAGAGTTTCTACTGGGGTCAGGTCTGGAGACTCCAGGACCTTGAGATGCTTCTTATGGAGCCACTCCTTAGTTGCCCTGGCTGTGTGTTTCGGGTCGTTGTCATGCTGGAAGACCCAGCCACGACCCATCTTCAATGCTCTTACTGAGGGAAGGAGGTTGTTGGCCAAGATCTCGCGATACATGGCCCAATCCATCCTCCCCTCAATACGGTGCAGTCGTCCTGTCACCTTTGCAGAAAAGCATCCCCAAAGAATGATGTTTCCACCTCCATGCTTCACGGTTGGGATGGTGTTCTTCCTCCAAACACGGCGAGTGGAGTTTAGACCAAAAAGCTCTATTTTTGTCTCATCAGACCACATCACCTTCTTCCTTTCCTCCTCTGGATCATCCAGATGGTCATTGGCAAACTTCAGACGGGCCTGGATATGCACTGGCTTGAGCAGCGGGACCTTGCGCGCGCTGCAGGATTTTAATCCATGACAGTCATAGTGTGTTACTAATGGTTTTCTTTGAGACTGTGGTCCCAGCTCTCTTCAGGTCATTGACCAGGTCCTGCCGTGTAGTTCTGGGCTGATCCCTCACCTTCCTCATGATCATTGATGCCCCACGAGGTGAGATCTTGCATGGAGCCCCAGACTGAGGGAGATTGACCGTCATCTTGAACTTCTTCCATTTTCTAATAATTGCGCCAACAGTTGCCTTCTCACCCAGCTGCTTGCCTATTGTCCTGTAGCCCATTGTTTTTTGTTTTTTTTGTTTTGCTATCAACAGTACTGACATAGTTATAGCGATCAAGATTAACGTAAAAATTGGCTGAAGTTCTCCTTTAAGTAAGCTGCAAGTTGCTTTTGTTTATTTAGGAGATAATTAATGAAACAGACAAAAAGAGTCTAAAGTGAGTAAGTCACAAAAAAGACTTTCTGCTTGTGTGTTTGCATTCACATTTGTGCAGGACAGTAGACAATACAATTTAAAGTATCACGCCAGTTTATTATGTTATCAAACAAACAAACAATGCAGAAGGAGAAGGAAATCAGGATCCTGGCATCACTATTTAAAATTAGTCGGACGTCACATTGGCGGCTGCAAGGAATAAACAAAGGACTAAAAGGACTGCTTTATGGCCCATAAATGTGTACCTGCCTCACTTTTTATACAGCAGGGATTACAGCAGTCTGTGGTGAGGAAACACAGATAGGACTGTTAACATTTTTTACAGATTTGCCTTATCTTGAGTGTTTCTGCTGAATGATCTTTCCAAGGAACCTGAAATTATTGTCCTCACATTGCACAGACATACAACCCCCCCGAAAAGACCCTAGATGTCAACTCACTATTCCAGAGAAGTCTTTAAATGAACCAGCCCAACAATACTTCCCTTTGAGTCATGTTCTTATCTTTCAATGTATGAAATAACTCTGGTTTGTTTGTTAAGATCGTGATTCCAGGAAAAAGACATTGTAGAAATCAAGAAGCAAATATAGTAGGAAAATGGCAGTGGCAGATTAAACTTACAACACACCATTAATGTTTGCCTTAAATAATTTTTTTAATCAAGTAGGTCTTCTGTGCATGTTTTGAAGAAATACAATTTACAAGCCTTCCTGAAACAGCTTTCAAACTTAAAATCTATTGATTGTTCACTTTCCAACGGACCCTGAAGGCAGCACAAAGAACAAAGAGCCAATGAGGATTTTTACAAGCACTGTTGCATCATCTGTTGCCATGCCTCCACAGGGTTGTCCGCAAAAGAGATAACTTTCACTTTCGGGTTCCTAGAAAACGGAGCATTTCTATCACAGTGCATACTCCGAGCTGGACACAGACCACAATTTAAGATAAACACACAAATAGGCTGTTTACCATACATTTACTGCACACACGCACTGTTTTGCATGCAGTCAAACACAAAGCATACACACATACACAAAACAACTTCTAAGTGTAGAATAATCTTACTATTTGCAGATAAATATAATAAGAATATAAAAGGTTTCCATAAGAGACCAAATGTGTGTTTGGTGTATGCTTATTTAGCTTAAGCCGTAACTATAAGATAGTTAGGGTCACATTGGCCTCAAGCAAAGAACATTGAGTAATAATAACAAGTGAAACAGGAGCAGAATGTACCGCTAATAATAGAAGTGATTGTGTATATACTGATTACTAACAATGCAGATAAATGTGCTGTTGACAACATGTTCTCGGCACAGACTCCTCCCTCCACCAATCCAGCCTTTGCTTCACTTCTTAAACAGTAGCGTCCTTTCCTAGTAAGAGAAGGGAGAAGCAGGAAACAACTTAACAGGACTCAAACCCTCATCTCAACATACTAAAGACCTTTAAACTTTCTATGGGTCAAGCGGTTAGATTTCAGTTTCATTCTGAGAACTGGCTCCTTTTTGACAACACCCTGGATTCAAGCCACTGCATCTAAATCGTAACGATTGTGGCATGTGGCAGCTAAAGTCTCAAACCAAATGTGAATCTGGGCAGAACTTATCTCAGCAGACATTTTGACGCCGAGTAGATTAACAGCTGTGTGCACAGTAGCATTGGCAAGCAGAAATTTGTAAAACATTTTTCTATTGAGGGGAAGTTTTTTTTGCACAGTATGTATTACAGTTTTTTTCAATTGCTTATGCACAATTTTGAAAACAGGGACTGTCTTTTTCAAAACACTACACCCAATTAGCACAACCACACACCCAATTAGCAGAACACCTCAGACCCTTTGCAAAATGAAATACTCTTGCAAAAACTATACACTATTTTATAAAAAACATATTTTGTTACCATATGAAACACATGTATGTAATACAATTAGTAATACAATGAGCAGCTGATTATTGTAACTGTAGACAGATTTTCTTTTACCTGTTTCCTTGTCGAAATATCCTTATGACAGATGCCACTGTATATCTAAGATTTAGCTGAACTTAGTCCAGCCTCCCTCAGCGTCAATCCGTGGTTCACAACATGGTCCACTAGTGTTGCGCGACTTTCATTTGATAAATTTGGTCCTCTTCTTCTTTGAGCATATTCTCCGGCTTCAGGTCTTCCTCTCCCTCTCCCTCTCCCTCTACCTCCACCTCCACCTCGGCCTTTACCTCTGGCTGGGCCTATTCCTCTTCCTCTTCCTCTACCTCTCCCTCTACCTCTCCCTCCACCTCCACCTCGGCCTTTACCTCTGGCTGGGCCTATTCCTCTTCCTCTACCTCTACCTCTACCTCCTTCTCCTCTGTGGATTCCCCCTCTCACTCTCAGTCTTCTTCTTCTGACTCCTTCCATTTTGGTTGAAGGCAGGTGAACTTACCTGCTGCATTTTATATAGTGATACACCTGATTGGTGTGTCCACAATTAAGCAATCATGTGTTTCTGGTGGCTGTGTTTAACCAATTGGTTCATGGGTGTGTTCATTTGAAAACCTTTGCTTTGAGATTTCAAGGAAATTAAATGATACATTTCTGTGTCAAATGCATACAAGTGTGTTTAGTGTTTTGCAAATCACTGTGTGTAATGTTGCAAAAAGTGTGAAGCTGACAATGTGCTTACAGTTGTGCAAATCTAGGCCAGTGTTTTGCTCCTTGAGTGTAAGGTTTTGCTAATTGTGGGAAAGTTTTAATTTTAGTGTGTGTGTGTGTGTGTGTAATCGTCTGCTGGGCCTGTGACATTGAGGTGGCTTGTGTCTCTAGATTGTAGAAGCAGGGCAGGAGACCAAAGCTCAGAATCAGACATTAGCTTGTGATTTATCACCGCACTGGTTGCCAAAGCTGAGCCAGGATTTGAATGTGGTGGAGCTGACTACAGGCGTTTGCCTTTCACAAGAAGTGCAAACAGTGTGACAGAATAATGAAAGATCAACATTACGATGTTGCTTGTGCATTGATGCATCTGTATACTAATTACACATAAGTCACAGGGACATTTTCTTTATGAATAAAGATTACTATTACTGTGTATACTTTAAATATATTTGCTGACAACACTACTCAAGTACTTAAAGGGATAGTTTGGATCTTTTGAAAAGGAAATATGCTTATCTGCTGCCCCCGTGCACAGCAGAACATTGCTTATCTTCCGTGTTGGTACTCCCGTCTCCTTCTCCAAACTGGGGACGTATCGATCACTTTCTACTGTAGGTAATACAATGACTATGGATAAGTACCTCATACAACCCCACTTCAAAATATCTGAACTATCACTTTAAGGGTTTGAAAGCAGGACTTTAACTAAGTATCTTAGATCTGAATACTTATTTCCCAACTGGTTTTAGAACACAAAAGCAAAAATGACCCTTTCGTTGGTGTTAAGGACATTGTGCTTAAAGTTCACACGAGTAATATATATATATATACAGATATATATACACACACATCAGTAGTATATCAGTTGGCAGTGCATTTTTGAAAATGTAAGTAGATGCTACAGACAATATCAAAGACTGGCCAAGTGTGTGAACATAAGGTGCAAGACAAAAAGATGACAATATTAGATACATTGTTCCTTTCAAAACACATACAGTGTGATTTCTCTCTAAATGCTAATGTCAGCCATGTGGATAAAAACATTCACCCAAACTTACAACACACTCAGTTTGTCTGCTCGTTATGCAACAGGCCCTGACTTCTTCACCCCGTTTCACTCATCACACACGGACAACATTGAGATTCTGATATTGACTAATCAATCAAATGTTAATCTGGCCCTGGCAGCAGGCCAATGCATTTGTCCGTGAGCAGTGGGAGCAGCACATTAGTAGGAAATGAGAAGACAGAAGACATTTCATCAGAAACTTCATGTTGTAATGGGAAGGCTCCAATTAGAAATCTATTCAGTATAGCTGTCGGACTGGTTTCTCAGAGCTACTCTGGCTTTTCAAGTAAACCTATTAATTCACTTGCAACTGTATTACTGTAAATTGTTTCTCTTGCTCAATGACCTTTGTATTTCAACAGAAGGGCCACGACAACTAAGTGAGTTAATTTTTTTAGGAAGATGTCGTGATTTCAGCCCTGAAGATGTGTCCTGCAGCAGGACAATGATTTAGTTACAGAGTTGTTTGTGCATTTTTCTGTTGCCCACTTTGCGGAAAGAGCAAGTCGAGAACAATAACATGGCATTGTTCTGTCAGAGTACACAGGAAAAGAAGACTCTTCATTTACTGAAATATGACTGGGGGAGGACCGGCAAAATGAGCAAATGAGGGATATATACGTATATGGAATATATATAACGTTTTTTGAGATTTTTCTGAGTGCTTTAGTTATTATTTTCCAGAGAATGACTACTTTGAGTTCTCTGTATGAACTTGCAGTTTACCAACTCTGACCTTAACCCTTGTGTGGTGTTCGGGTCTGTGTTTGCTAAAAGAAAAATGATGCTATTTATTATTTCTTCGAACTCAAACTCATTGGCCTTGGCTCATTTTCTGTGAAGAACTTAAAAAATAACTTATTTTCAATGACTGCACATGCTACACATAACTATTACATATGAGGTGTTCGGGTCTACTGGACCTGAGTGTATTTAATTGTGGGTGCTATGAAACTATGTTGTCTTTCTGCACCTGCTATTCCCACATAAAGTTACAAAATTGTTACATTTCAAGCACTTTCACCTGTTCTGATTAAGTTCTAAGAAATAAACACCAATAATGATCATAAATCTTGTTTCTATTTTTTTTTAACCTTTTTTATAATTGAATTTGTCACGAAAAAACGAAAATGATCAAATGATCATAAATGTGATCTCACAGGGGTAAATGGCAAATATGAACCATAAATGATGTACATATCATTGGTAATTGAGCAAGTAAACATCTCTTAAGTATTTTTACATAAATTGTTGTATTGCTCCCTTGATTTAAAAGCCTAATAATGTGGTGGGTCCATCAGACCCGGAAACATTGGCTATGTAACAAAAATATGAACACCACACAATGGTTAAAGAAAAAATCACTGATCGAGAAGATTTTTAAGAGATGCGAGCAGAGATTTTCCCCCATCAACATTTAATATGCATCGTGGCAGCCTGATGACATGAACATGTTTCCCATCGGGCAGCACTGGAAACTATTGTGGCCTGAGCGATTTTATTGGCTAGCAGTAAAATGTAAAAATGCTTCAGTTCTTCCCATAAGCACCAGGAATTCATGGACGACATTGTTCTTTCACATTCAGCAGAATAACCTTTTGTACATAGGTCACTTATTTTATGCCTTTATTACATCTAGATTGCGCACCAGATACTGTACGAGTTTGTCTGCTTTGTAAATATGTCCCAGTGATTATTTTCTTTTTTACAACCTCCTTACAATAATCACTAAAGATTCGCTGAAATGCAGCTTCTCATTTCACAGCAGCTCTACTTCCACTTTCATTCCAAATCAATTGTGTGTTTGACAGATGAATACAGTACAAGTCAGTAAATTGTCAGGAGCTGCCAAGACCTGATGGTTCCTGTCTTCCCTTTGACCAACTCCTGTATACAATAACATTCAGAAAGGAGATACTGCCATGGTTACAATGGCACTTGACTGAGTTTAATATTGTTGGCTGCAGGTCATTGAGACGTTATGGTCTGCTTGCCAAAGAGCCTGGGAAATATGAATAAATGTATAATTAGAAGAACAAAAAAAATAGCATTGCCTTGTCACAGTATCCAACAAGCATAAACATGATAATCTCCCAGAATACAATATGTCATATCTTCTTCAACAAACTTTCCTAGTCTTGTTTTTAACGCAGCATCATACATAATTATGAAAACCAGTCTCATGAATGTGTTCAATTATTCTTCATTCATTGTCTTCACTTCCACATTTGTGTTATGCCTTCTTCTTCCTAAAGCTCATCATAAAAACATATACAGGTTTGTGATAATGAGCCATTCAAAATGAAACTGTAGAGCACACACACGCACACACGCACGCACGCACGCACGCACAGGTTTGTGGCACTATCTTTGTGGCGACCCGTCATTGACATAATGCATTCCCTAGCCCCTTACCCTAACCTTAACCATCACAACTAAATGCCTAACCTTAACCCTTACCCTCATTCTAACCATAACCTAATTCTATCCCTAATACTACAACCAAGTCTTAACCCTCAAACAGCCCTTTAGACTTGTGGGGTCCAGCATTTTGGCCCCACAAAACTGTCAGGACCCCACAAGTATACTGGACTCCCAGTTTTTGGACCCCATGAATATAGTTAAACAAGCCCACACTCACACACATACAAACCCAATTTAATTGTTGGTTTAGTGTGCCAGGATACACCATAACGTCTACAGAACCAAAGGTTTACAGCAGGTTTACATGTGTGCATGTGTGCTTTGTAATGTGTACTAGATGATAACAGCTATTCACTTTAACAGCCATTCAAGTCTTACCATTATTGCTGGCAGTTTAGGAACAGATTATCAGCAATCCTTATCACAAAATTTACAGTACATACAAATGAAAGTATACAGCAAACTGAAAGTGTAGCCAAGAAGACAATAATTTAAGGTACATTTTATCATAATTGTCAGATTGTCCTCATATTGAAAGTGGATTCTGCTATGGAGCAAGTGCATGTGAGTACACAGCAGATGTAATGTCACCCTTACAGTAACAGCAGTGATTATCCATAGACTATAAACAATATGCTCAACTATAGACGATACCGATGGGACAGCATGGAAAACTCCCAGGATATAATACAAAATGGGAACTGGAGGCGGACAGTGACACAACATTTACTGTACCAAAAGAACAAAAGGTGTACAACGTGAATGGCAAAAAAAACATGCACACACTCATTTCCAATCAGCATCCCCCTTAGTCACTTCTGTCAACTATGCACATTAGCCACAGTCAAACAAGAAGAACAAAGAGATGTTAATAAGCATTGAAGAAAGTTCCTGTTTTCCACACAAGGAAGTACATATTTTCCGAGACAGGAAGTCACTTTTGACCAGAACACCTTGGGATGTGAAAGTTTTAATTTACCTGACATAAAGCCACAGATGAGGACCCACCCATACAGGTCCAGTGCATAATATCTGTCTTTGTTCTCATGTGTGTACTTTACAAAACATAATCTGAACTTTTGTGAGCTAAAAATTGCAGGTCGACAATAAATTAGTACTTTGAAACCAAAGGCGTAAATCCCAGGGGGTTCGGGGAGGGGGGTCAGGACCCCTCCCCCCCCATCTAATGGTTGTCCCCCCCTAGAAATATCATTAAAACAATGCTGTGTATTGTAAATAACATAATGATGTATACTTAAAATATCTGTGTAAGTAGTAAAACAATACAAACCCTAAAAAGTACTTTTTAAGTTTAGAAACATGTTGAGTCCCCCCTCCCTTGCCTCACAGTGGTTTGGTCCACTGCCTGCTGTAGGATCTGCACTAGACTCACAGTCACATCGGTAGTGACAGGAATGTAGTGAGTAGGCGGTTCAAGGCTGTTTTATTCACATTAAACAACGGATTAAGTTTTTCTTTTCTCAAATAGAAATGATGCTGAGTAATTAATGAATTAATCATGACAAAAAAGTTTGCTATGTTACTGTATCATAATGTAACGTTACCTAGCTTATAGCTTGTTGGATAGAAATGCACCCACTACAACTAACGTTACCATATGAGTTATATAAGCCTAACGTTATGTGTGTGACCTGATATTAGGATTAATATTGAAGATCTACAGTTGTGTTTTGCTCAATATGAAATTAAGTGGTTGATCAGTTAAATATATATCCTCTGTCCCAGAAGAAACCTAATATTTATGTGGAGGACGCAAGATCATTTTAGAATTATAATATGACCGCGTGATGAACCTATGAACCTAATTCATATTTAGACATCTGACGTTAAAGATTTGTGTTGTTGTTGCCCAGATAAAATGACAGAGAAAAGAAAAACCTTTCAGTACACCAAAACGCCAAGTAAGTACAATAAGTCCTCATATCAAGACAATTTGGTAACATCTTTATAAGAATGGGTGCTTATGGAAATACTAACGTCACTATGTCACAGGCAAAGGAGACAGTCAGGTGGAGAGTCTCAGGGAGACCAGGGACAGTCAGGTGTAGAGTCTCAGGTAAGTGTGTTGAGCTCAGTTCATATTTTTGGAGGTGTGTGTCTGTCAGGGTGAGCAGATGAGCTTTACCAGTGGCTCACTAATTTACATTATGATCAACTAATTTAACAAGTGTACAAAAGCATTGTATTTCTTTTATATGGGGACACTTTTTCAAAATAAGTCATTATTTTTTAAGGTATTTGTGTGGCTTGATTATAAACAACTTAAAAATAAATACATGTTTTTAAAGAAGAACATTATGGTCAATTTAGTCAGCTTTCCAATGAATCGAGAGAAACATTGAAAAGAAGGATAATGGTACAGTCTCCATGCTACACTAATGATAGTATTTAGGTTTTCCTCTGTGTACACATGTCCTCTACGAGTATAATTGGCTGTATTATTTGTGTCCCCTTCAAAAATTGCTCTTCAGAAATTTTATGTTTATTGTCCCCCCCCCCCCCTACTGTTAGATCAGATTTACACCCATGATTGAAACTTCAGATGATCTCTGCAGAGCCCATACTAAAAGTGAAAAACAATAACACCAAAGCATCAGCTCGCTCCTGCAGAAACTTAAGTGCATGTGCCATGACATGTTTCTTCTGCTAATATTTAGCAACGACTGCTGGTAATTAGCAGTCATGCCTCAGATCAAACATGCAAGCTGCTTAAAAGTACAGACAGACTCAAACAAAGCTCATATGGTTTAATACAGGACTAAAAACAACAAATATAGATTTATACCATTATGCTGCATTTTTCATCCATTTGTCATCCATCGATGAGACCTCCCACACTGTAGGCTTGCATGCTAAATAAAAGAAACAGAAAACCAATACGCTTAAGTTACTATGTGGCTACAGCAACAAATACCTTTTGAATAACTAAATGCATGTGTGCACAAACCGCTGCATTCATACACTCTTATACACTCAATAAGGATCTGTAAATAGACACAGCAAGGACTCTGTTAACCTGCCTATGTTTCAGTCTCTTGTTTCTCTCCCTGTTTCACAGAAATGAAACTCATGGAGTATATTCGCACATATGTGCAAATAAACACTGAGTGCACAACAATAAGCATGCAAGAGACATGCACACGTTACAAACTGCATTGTACAATATGAGACGATGGTAATTTAGAATATATCTGCAATGCACGTAAGAACTTCCAGAGACATGCAGAGGCAGCTGTGGCAGACATCCAGGGGTACTGTGTGTTTCGGATTAAGCAGAGTCAATAAGAGCGCAGTAAACCCAGTCCTCCCTCTCTCCCTCCAGCCTCTCGTCTGACATGAATCACATTTCGCTGCACAGATATAAATGTATTCTGCATGCTCCAACTTTGCATTGTGCACATACCGTTCAACACACCAGTTAAAAGTAAAACAAAAAGGTTGCTTCGATTTTCAGTATCAGCGTTTCAAGTGTAGATATGAACCTAGTCTTTAATATCAGATATATCCTGCTGCCAAGTCGAAAGGAAATCATGATAAAAAGAAACGACGACAAATTTTTCCCACAATGGGATAACTGATAATAACTTTCTTTTGAAAAGTTGACTGTTGTGGAGGTCAAAGGGCACCTTTAAAAGAGTACTCCACCAATTTAGCATTGCACTCCTATAACATTGGGAAAACTCAATGCAGCTGAACCACAGATATGATCTTTTTTATTCCACACATTCTTCAAAACTTCATTACCCACAATGCAATTCAACAGAGATTCAGGTGTGTTACCTGCATGCTAGTCTATGTCCACGACGTTCCACTTCCGGGATTGCTCTCGTTCTGCCAGAAATTCCGCCAGATGTCACTCTTTTCGGATGTCCATTTTCGGATGTCTATTAGCTTTCGCTTTACATTACATGTCATTTAGCTGACACTTTTATCCAAAGCAACTTGCGACAATTGCGATATATGTCAGAGGTCACACGCCTCTGGAGCAACTATGGGTTAAGTGTCTTGCTCAGGGACACACTGGTTGATGTATCGCAGTGGGAATTGAACCCAGGTCTCCCACACCAAAGCCATGTGTCATATCCTCTGATCTGGCAAACTTGCATAGTGGGGTTATAGCCGATAGAGGGCCGCAAAGAGAATGCAGAAGCGCCTGTTACGAGTTGATGAACCACTGAAACAATTTTGGAAACATTATTTTAAGGTACAAAAGAATCTTTGGTGTTGCTTTCACATTCACCTGATGAATAAAATAAATTGGTGCAAGACTGATACAGAGCCCAAGAGTTTTATCTTCATGCTACAGTTTTATCTTCATGCTACCTGCTGATTCCACATAATGGAATCAGCAGGCTTATCTGAGTACTAATTGAGTCAGACCACTTCTGATAAAATGAAAGTAACCATAACACAGACATATATGGTTTACTATGACCTCACACAGCCTTTCCTTATAGCTATCATCTGTCTGTCTGCCTCCCTGTCTGTCCCTCTGCCTCTTTAGGCAATGCCAGCTGTCCTTGAGTGTTACTTTCCTTAACTTTCTCTGTGTGTGTGTGTGTGTGTGTGTGTGTGTGTGTGTGTGTGTGTAGACATTTGACAAGATTATTATGACGAGGTGATGCAATGCAGGTATATTTAGAATTAACTTTTGGCATAAAAAAAAAAACACTGATTAAGTCATACACAATCGTCTGCCAAGCACACACACACACACACACACACACACACACACACACACACACACACACACACACACACAGAAAGTTAAGGAAAGTAACACTCAAGGACAAGCTCTCTGAATAAAGTTAAAGTGAGATGTGATGAATGTCCAACTGTAATTTTGGCACAAACTGGTTCTACTGTAACTGATATATATATATATATATACATATATATAAATTATATTATATATAATATGAACTATCATATGATATGTCATCAGCGTCCCATTAATACTACATATAGTGATATATATATAAATATAAAAAAATGGGATTCACATGGAAACTGTCCTGATGTGGCTTTGGTGTTGAAAGTCAAGTAATGAAATGACTGTTGGAATGTCACGATATGAGCATTTCTTGGCTGAATTACCCCATTGGACCTTTTTCTGCAGAAGAGCCTACTATTAACAACAAATGAAGAAGTGCAGCCGCAGAGGCGCTGATTTGGTTTCCCTCGTGGCTCCAGTCAACTGATTTATTCACTACTGCTTTTAATCAGAAAGATCAAACATTTCCTTCTTGTGTGACTTATTTTGAATGCTTTCTGATTATGATCATTATCATAATGGAACTTACCATGTTGGGCAAAAGTAAAAAAAAAAAAAATGCACCAGGAACATCTGCAAAAAGCAGCTTGAACTATCAACTGAGACTGTTATGCCAACACCAGACATGAAAGACATTTAACTTGATATGTCATTTGATTTAAACCGCTTCAGACAGGGCCATCCCACATAATAAACTGGGGGATCCTGTGCTCTTTTGAAATGACTGATGTTTTGACGTATGCATGTTTAATTATAGGCCTACATATCTGAATGAGAACGAATAATGAATCAACAATTCTTATGAAAGAGAGAGAGAGAGAGAGAGAGAGAGAGAGAGAGAGAGAGAGAGAGAGAGATAGATGACTATACAACGCCATCATTAAAATCCTCTCATAAAACGCCCAACCGTGTGTAGCTATTATGCATTAATCGGATCCGTCACCTGTCTTTCTGTAAACGTCCTACTGTCATGTGGCTTTGCGGTTTTCTCAAAATTCTCCAAATAATAACTGCGTTCAAATGAACTGAAAGAGCATAGGGACTGCTCTGAGCTCAGTTTCACTTTCGGTTGTGTTTCAGAGAAACCGGCTGCCTGCCGCTAAAGCGAGCCCTGCTGTTAGAGGAAGCACACTTAAACAGGCGGAGCTAACAGGCCCGGAGCTATAAAGTCAAGGAGTATTTACCACGCTAGCACACACACACACACACACACAAGAGAGTATGATTTAACGGGTGGGGAATCACAGCCAGCAGAGGACAGAGCTGTCGAATTGATGGTTGCCCTCCATCACTGCGCTGCGTCACGGATTACCTGCTGGACATTAACTGGACTCACTGATCGCGGTGTTTGCACAACGGATCTTTAAACAGCCGCTGTCGTTAGAACAAAACGGTAAGACTTCCCGAACTGGAGTTATGCTGTAGGCTGCTGTTGGGTGGGTTTGGATTCATGGCTGATCCTTGGCGTTGTGCATTGGAAACATAAGGGAGTTAAATGTTAAACTGTGCCTCTGAGTGCACGGACTTTTGGGGAAAGGAAATGGAATGCTGGAGTTTCACTCTTTTCCCCTTGTTTGATTCCCATTGTCCAGATTTTAACTGCAGCATGCAGTGGAAACTGTAAAACTTTATGAGGCAACGCAGACAATGAAATACAAAGAGAAACACGTAGGCTAGGCTACTCCACAACTCTTTTTTTTTTTTTTCTTCTTCTAAATGATTATACTTTGAATGTGATCATATCCATGGCTGTTTGTAATGTGCCTGACCTTGAAGCTAAACAGTCTCCAAAATTACAAAACACATCACCACCTGTTCATTTTTACCCTTTTGGGGGAGTTCAAAGTTAACTCAAACATTGACAATGTTTCAATCATTCACACTGAACGTTTGAACTACGCAGGGAGAAGGATACAGCATAGGTCTGTTAATATGCGATGATGAGAGGTTGGGCCACAGACAATGTGTCAATTGTACCCAGCTGTTGTGTATCATAAGATATGTATCCCCTCATCCAATCTAACAGGTTCAGGCCATTTATGAAAACAAATAATAACTCAAATACTACTTTCAGTTCGCAATGTATACATTTATTTAGTTATTTTTTTTAATTTGTCATTGGCTTGGAAAAGTTTGACTTCAACCAGGTATTTCAGTCATTGAGGCAGAAATGATACAGCATAAATACTGCTATAAGCACTATAACCTGTGTGTGTGTGTGTGTGTGTGTGTGTGTCTCTCCAGGCAGTATACAGCTGACTGTATTTTGGCCTAACCGCAGATTCCAGTCAAATCAAACACAGTTCCTTGAAAACTTAAATTAATATCTAATCTAAACCCTGAGACAGTCACTGAATTTTTTATACACCCACACACACACACACACACACGTTTCAATATTACAAATCGTTCTCCTTTTAGAACTCTAGGGTCTTAAATGGTCATCGCCTAAGGGTTGTGTGTTGTTCTTGTGAATGATGAGATTCACCGCCACTGTCCTGATAGTTTTTGTCAGAAAGGTGTAACTCTTAACTGATTTTGGTTTAACCAGGTTGTACAAAAGAATGTCATTTGCTTTACTTAGTAATACATTACTGTTTGATAATAACTCTCTGTCTTGTCTTGTCTCTCTCAGGATGTCAGTGTGGTGGTTAGAGATGGGAGAGGGTCTGGGGCCTCTCTCCCCTGTAGGATGGTAGCCGACAGCACAGTGGAAGGCCATGACAAGACCCAGTTGTCAAGCTCATCGTCGTCACCGTCGGCATCCTCATCATCTTCCCTGTCTTCACCGCTGGCTAGGCGCGAGCTCGCTCTCAGCTCACGCCGCACCGAGTTGGAGCAGCTTCAGCATCGGGCCGCTCTAGTCCCTTCTGTGTATCTGACCCACTTCCCCACGTTCTCCTGCAAGGAGGACTGCAAGATCATCACAGACACAGCGGCCAAGCTCGAGCGCAACGCCTTCTACTGGGGTCCTCTGGGAGTGGAGGAAGCCCATCGCATGCTGCGGGACGCGCCGCTGGGCAGCTTCCTCATCCGCGACAGCCGACAGAAAGACGTCTTCTTCACGCTATCCTACCACGGCAAGAGCGGCCCGGTCAGCGTGCGCATTGACTACAAGCGACAAAAGTTCTCACTGGCGGGCAACGAGCGCTCCTTTCCGACACTCTTTGCCCTCTTGGAGCATTACATCAATTCTCCCAAGAAGAGCCTGAGCATTCCGTACAGGAAATGGAAGCCGACGCTGCAGGAGCTGTGCAGGAAGCGCATCATGGAGCTGTGTGGCGGAGTAAGCCAGGTGTCGGAGTTGCCACTCACCCATGTTGTCCGAGACTTCCTGTTGGAATTCCCTTACAAACTATGACCAGCTTGCCGTATAAAATTTTTATAGTATTATTTTTCATTTCGAGAAGGCAGATTTTACCAAGTAACAGTAAACAGGAGTGTTTGTTAAAACCTTCCCATCGTGTGTTGGAGGTTAAGCCTGCATCGCCGTGGTTTCACATACAACCGTCTCGCTTTTTTGAGCTAAAAAGCCACAAAATGTTTCACAAGAGACATTACGACGCAGTGTTCAGTGGGCCCGGGCATGACATTTCAACATACATTACCTCCAGAGATTCAACTTGCACACAGACAGAGCGCCTTCTGGTCATGAGGAAGCATGAAAAGTTGGAAAAAGCTGCATTAAGAGAAATCTACAGCCACAATAGAGCTATTAGAGAGATAAAAGAACTGGTGGGGTCAACTGTGACCACTCTACTAGAAACTGTAGGGTCTGTTGTTGCCCATTTGTGGCCACCAGAGACCCAAAAATATTTAAAAGTGGATTGTGGAAGGACTTTAAGGGCATCAACAGAGTGGACTTGTGGGAGGGTACGGGCTGTGGTACCAGTCGGATTGACTTTTGTAGCAGACTTTAATACTCTAATGTTGTTAAATGTTTACATCACACGCGAATGTTTGCCAGCACTGATGGCTCAAATACCACTTGATGTTTTTTAAAATCTGCACCCAGATGAAATATTGTAGAAGATGTCAGAGGGTGTTGGAGTCATGAGGTCTGGTGCTAAGTTGTACTGTATGTGGAGGCACATCGCCTCTTACTCAACCATCTCTGCCAGGCAGATAATAAGTTTGTCGGTAAGACTTTACTTGAAGGTATCTACATAAGAGTGTCATGACACTGTCATGACACATGAACCCGAACCCTAACCTGTCATGACAAAAAACGAATGACACTTGACAGAACCGTTATGTCATAAATGTTTGACTTGTTTATGTCTATGACACGTTCATGACATTGTCATGTCACTCTTATGTAGATACCTTCAAGTAAAGTGTAACCAGTTTGTCTTTACTGAATCAGATGTACAAGAATATTTTTTATATTTTTTATTTGCTATTATATTTGAAATAAAACTTATTTAAACCAACCTTGCTCGATTTTCAGTTACTTTATGACTGTGGTATTTCTCTTCCCCAACTCATGTCACGTGCGGGGACAGGTAGGAGCTAGCAGGGCTGGAGAAAGAGGGAGGGACAGACACACACAGTCATACATACTTTGTCGTCACTGTGTTACAGACAATAGGACAGACAGACAGGAAGTGTGACTCGGTAGTGTACAGTATTGTCACCACAGTGAATCATCTGTGTAGGTGAAAGTGACAGGTGGGTGGGGTCCCATTGGTAGTAAATGGACTGTTACGCTTAGACACACACACACACACACACACACACACACACACACACACACTTACCAGAAACGGGCAGAGGTGACGTGTGATTGTGTCTATTTGTGTGTGTGTATAGTACATTTAACCTAATAAGGGCCCAGTGCAGATTCATATTTACTCAGGAGGAAGTGGGACATTTTTTTTTGGGGGGGGGGGGTTAGTGGTTTGACAGAGACATGTTAGATCAAGGTCACGGGTAAAGTTACAGTTTGCGTTTCATTTTAGAGTTAGGATAAACATTTTCTATGTAGCACATATTTAAATACTAGAAATAATACAAGAAAGCAGGTGGAAAGACATACAAGATGTCAAAATACTTTGTACACAGTGTACACGAAAGCCCTTCTAATCTAGTGCACGAAGAAGAGATTTCAAAGATGACTTTTAAACAAGGAATGCCGTTGTTCGCTACACACTGGCTGAAATATCAGACAGAAACGTTTCTTCAATGGATGACGCAACACTGATTCAGATGGATGTACTTGCTTTAAATGTATGACTCGTGTTTGTCAAACATACTGCACACATGATATATTTGCAGTCACATTGGAGCAAAGCTCAGCTGAATGCTCCGCTTGAGACTATAGTCTTTAGAAATGATGCTTAAACTGGGGGGGACCGGTATGTGGCACAAATCAGAGGCAGGGTGTAAACAGGAACCTACACACTTTTTACACATTCTTACACAGAGCCGTTCGTTTCTCCAAACTGTTGTAAAGTTGCAGCAGAAATTGATGTAACTTTCTTCTTGTCGGAACCATAAGTTTAAAAGTTCAACTGTTGCAAATTTCATTGTGTTTTCATGTCATTGTTGCGGAACACTTTTAGTTAGATTTAGTTATATTGAAAGCCAAATTTGTATTAGTAAAGGTAAAAAAACACAGTCACGTCAATGTTAAAAATAGAACATTTTACAGTTCTACAGAACATGTGGGTGCAGTAAGCTAGATGTATCTTTAGAAAGCAGAATCATTTGCTGAAAGTTTGCCATTTCATGACGTTTGTGAGAGTATGTCACTTTTTTTAGACAATGTAGTGTACAGTTATCATTTCTATCTTGAGGTTGTAACCCTTCCTCATACCTAACCAGAACTCCAACGCTAAAACCAAACCTTACCATAAGGCTTTCTGATCTTTTTCAGGGATTTTTGTTTGATCCGCTTGGGTCTAGACAATTCTCTCTCTCGAACATGAGTCAGTGATATACACACTGCGATTGCAATATCTTAATTTTTTATAGGCATGCATGTTTTCAATCCTCATTTTTTTTAAGCTTTACCTTGAAAATGAGATCATTGGTTTAAGCACAAATTGTGGGGTGGCGAGTGAATCATATGTAGCAGTTTCATTCATAGCTTCTCAGTTTTCAGGACATTTCCGACTATTTTGAGAAGTGAAAGGTGAAGTGAGGTGTTCTGTGATTGTATGCTTATCAGCTGATTTCTGTGGAGTCCTCTGCTTGGAGTTTTCTGTCCTTTAACCACACACACACACACACACACACACACACACATATATATAGTTATCTTAGCCTCAGTGATCTTGTATTTTCTTGGACAAGACTTTCCTATGACCAAACACCAATTCCTGACTTAGTCACAAGGTTCGGTGTTTTTTTTTTTTTTTTACCCACCAATTCTTGTTAGTAGAATATCTCAGAATTCCCAGTATGATGACATCTGATATAAGGAAACTTTGTGGAAATGTTGGTCATCAGATTAGAAGAAAGAGTTTCACTTCATCAACAAAAGACATAGAACATCCAAAGAATGTCATGTACTGTACATGTACATGTATTAACACAATAAAACAGACAAGCTTCAACTAAATCCAGTGTGGATGTGTAATGTAGTAGTTCTTTAAACTCTAGAATTCCCCAACTTCTATACTCAAACTTTCTCACAGCAACAATGGTGTTGGAGAGTTAGATGACAAGACTGATACCAATCTCATGTCTGTTTACAAGGCTGCGGCCAGACGCAGGTTGGCTTAGTTTAGCATGAAGTCTGGAAACAGAGGGAAACAGCTAGCCTGGCTCTGTCCAAAGGTAACAAAATCTGCATAAAAGCACCTCCAACGCTTAATTAACATGGTATTCATGGTTTTTAATGACAAGAAACTGAGCATTTTTTGAGCAACGGGAAGGCATGACCCTACCCTGCCTCTGATTGTTTTACCCTGTTATTCTTACACTAACCAATCTCACTTCTCATGCCATAACCTAACCTACCCAACCAACCCAACCAACGAAGGCAACTAGTTCTAGCAAATCAGAGGCAATGTAGGGCGGATCATGCCTTTGCCATCCTAAGAAAAATCCTACTGTTCACCCCGCTCACAACACAACTAACCAATCAGAAGGTAGGATGAGTTAACTCTGAGGACACCACAGAGGGGGATGTACAAGTTATTGATCTTTGGTTAACAGCTAATACTCAGAACTGGCATACGTAAAGTGCCATCTAGTTTTAAACTCGGGGGCGTGCAGATTTGAAAAGGCACAACTGCACACCTTCAAATCTGTCCAAGATCTCTACAGTCAAAACTTTTATTGAAAGCAGTGATCATGGTTTAATACAGAGAAACACACACACACATTTTAGTATCGTTGCAGTACCAGGAACCCATTCAAATGTTTACGCATGCATAACCAGACTTCCCTGAAGAGAGGAACCGCGATAAAAGCAACACATACAGACCACAAGATGACTGAGGGCTCCTGCAGCAGCCACAGTAACACATCACAAAGGTAGAAAGTGTAAAGGTAATGCCATCTCTCTCTCTCTCTCTCTCTCTCTCTCTCTCACTCACACACACACACACACACACACACACACACACACACTTAAAAAAACAAGTTCACACTTAGTTGCAGAACTGCAGTGTATGGTGGATCTTTACAGCTTTTAAAGCCATGAAACACAATCAGTGGAAGCCTTCACACACACACACACACACACACACACACACACACACACACACACACAGTATACACGGGTGTGTATGTGTTCCTGGGGTTGGCAGTTCTTTTCTAATATTTCCTGTGGTTTTCTTGCTCAAACACTAAGGAGAACCTCCTCTGCTGTTACTACTGTGAAGAAGAAGAAGAAGAAGGGGGGGAAACATGAGCAAGCGAGCAGTGGAAAAAAACACCCAGCTGCCTGCAAACGCAACAACAGCCATGCAGCGGCCTCACTGTTGTTAAGTAGAATAATTTATTGCAGTTCTTTATTTATTCTCTGTTTCAGTTCATTAACAATAATTACAGGTTTAAAAGCAAAAAGCATTTACAGAGCATACAAATATTACACACACGCACTACAATCAGAGACAATAATGGAAGCTTCACAGGTCATGTTTCGATAGAGGTTGCCAACGGTTACAGGCGACATGCCGTCATGTTGTCTTCGAACATGCCGTCATGTTCCTTCAAACCATCAGAAACTGCTCTCAGCACACCAGTGATCACCCACTGTCATTCTTCTGCTATTTACAGTAGCAAGATGGAAAGAGACCGACTCAAAAAGAAAAGTATTGCTCTGAATGTCACCTTCATAAACGTTTTGACTGTACTGAGTTAAAAAAAGAAAAAGAAAAAAAGAAGATCAGCATTAAGTCTTTAGCTGTAAGATAACGTCATAGAAAAGAGCAGGAAAGCAAAGGCGAAAGAGAAAAGAGGAAGAAGTTAATAAAAGGATGAGGCGATAGAATATGTTCTAAAGAATCGGTGACACTGCTTCTGTTCCTCAGATTTACATATCAAGTCATTAATTAAGGAAAAAAAAAAGAAAAGAAAAAAAGAATACACTGATCCCATTCAAAACAATCAAATAACACCAGAGATAAGATGTTTGTTACATTCATCTCTCCCCTCACTGGTTAGCTCTTTAGATTATTGCAGTAGTAAAGCTTTATTCAGCTGGTTAGAGGAGGAGGGGTTAGCCCCTCTACACTGACCTTAAAACACCATCTGAAGAAATGAATGTTGGTTTTCTTTTGTTTCTTGGGGACCACGGTTTGTGCCCACTTTGAGATGACAATGCAACTTTGCAACACTGTGCTTTAGGGTTTTTTGGGGCGGTAACCTCCAAATTACACTCCTACTCGTCTTTCCTGGAGAATGGGTATTATATGGTTTACCAATATTATTTGAATTCTTTTTCCCCACATCGCTCTCAGCATCGTGTGTTGACAGACAGTTTATCAAATTATAGACAGGATGTTCCCAACTGTAATTGGAGTTTTCAGAGCATGTTTTGGTGCGTTCCAGTTGAACTGGGAAGTCAAAGTTTCTGAGCTCCCAGTCGGATATGGCAATTGGAGCTCAGGTCAGTGCCTGAGGGGCAACCAGCAGATACATTCAACGCACGTTGTTGTGGCAGTGTGCGGAACTAAAAACGCAGATGTTATTTCAAACGTTGTCTCATGACTCTTTGAAGTCGGCACGTCTAACATCCCTGATATCTATTAAACTGTATCCCTCTATGAGGCTGTCAGAGTTTCATTTAACCAAGCAAATTAACTTTTTTTTATATGCCTAAATACATCAAACGATACTCAGCTTTTCAATGAGTAAAATAGCAGTTCACCTGTGTTGCTACAGACAGAAACTCTTTATGTAGAGTAGGAATGACAGCCTGCATGGACTAATGTGAATTATTTACTATTAATCAGTGAACTGCTATCCATTATATATAACTAGTGTACCACTTATTCAGCTCTTTCAAATCAATTAGTCAGGTTGCTGATTGGTGAATCGCCTCTCTGAATGAACACACATCTATCTAATCCCTGCACGCTATGATCTACAGTATGGATATGGGAAGGAAGTTAGTGATCTAGAATGGAAGTTGAAAATAAAAGCAAATCCAACGAGGTCAAGGTTTGTTAAATAGTTGCATATCTGGGGGGGGGGATGCTTTGTTACACTGCACTCAAGCAACCCGTACAAAACTGTCAGCCCAAGAGATTAATATGAACTATGATGGAAACCAACTGCTGGCTGTGATGACAAACAAAGAGCTGCTTTCCAAGATGCAGGAATCAAAATGTTAACTAGCAGGGCACAACAGCTACAACGTCACGTTAACATCAAATTATTGTTTACAGTATGAGACCTGCTCCATCCTTGCTCAAGATGCTGCAGATGATGCAATACATTTTCTATAATAGACACCAGTTAGTAAATGAATGGATCATTACTTTACACCTGGAAGAATAACAACTAAACATGTAGCGCGCGCGCACACACACACACACACACACACACACACACACACACACACACACACACACACACACACACACACACACAAAATCAAACCCATTCCCAGTTCTAGGTGGCAGTAACTGCTAACGTGTCTGACATGCAGCGGTTAAAAGGCAAGTGCAGCTGACTCTGTGTAGACTGTATGTATAGTGTGTGTGTGTTTAGCGTAGAAGTGACCACAACCACCACAAAACATTGGCGGTGAACACAAAAACAGAGCAGGTCTTTTTAAAGTGGATAAAGAGCTCACGACAGCAGCATGTGGCGTATGTGTGCATTTCTTTGAGCTGACAAACAATCGATCAGAGTGAGTAAAAAACGTTGCTGGTTGCGCGCCTTTGCACACGCTCGCTTAAAACACAACCGGATATACTCAAGTGCACAGAAACCCAAATGTGCTTCAAGCCTTCCTCGAGTTCGACCAGTGTCTCGTCCTCTGTTCTCTCGGAGAAAAAAAAAAGAGTCTTCCTTCATGTGAAACACAAATTTTGAGATGCCTCCAAAATCCTATCCTTATCTACAGGTCTCAACATAAAAATATTCTGCAGTCAAGCTGGATAGATTAACTATCACACTTCACTGTCCTCTTAGAGAGTTTAAATGCATGAACATGATTGAGTGTGCGTTGCTTAATCCAGTTCAGGCGAGTCTTGTGTGTCAGTGTGCATCTCTGTATCTTCTGTGTTCTCTACATACTCTGAGTTGTCTCTTTCTTGCAGCTCTGCAGCTGAGAGTTGGTCTATATTCACCTCTAGAGGTGTGTCTTCACCTTCTGGCTTATCTACTCCCTCTGGTTCCTCGTCAGTGGGGGTGACCAACTCCGTTGTCGTGGTTTCCTCTTTTACCGTCGCATCTGTCTCCGTCTCATCCATTGGTGACCCCTCTTCCTCTTGCTGCCCCTCCTCTTCTCTTTGCTCTTCTTTCCTATCCCCCTCTTTCTCCTCCTCCTCCTCCTCCTCCTCTGCGATGGAGGCGTCTGGTCTCTGGAGGGAGTGCGCTGCGGCAATGTGGCTGGCACAGGGGTGCAGGTGTGGTGAGCCTGCTGGGGGCAGCAGCGTGAGCGACTCCACGCTGAGTGTCTCTGCGTTGTTGTCTGTAAGGAGGGAGATGTTGGGCTGGGACGCAGGGGTGAGGCTTGGGGCCAGGGCCGGAGCCGTGAATGGGGCCGAGGGAGTAGAGGCGACAAGCATTACTTCTCCACCTACTCCGTCCCCTTCTCTGCCAGAGGCGGAGGGTGGGGTGTGGTCCAAAAACGTATCATCATCTAGAGGAGAGCAGAGGAAAGAGTGAGGCAGGTGAACTCAGAGGAAGACAGACCGAGAGAGGGGAACGACATGCAGCAAAGGGCCGCAGGTCGGAGTCGAACCCCGGCCCGCTGCGTCGAGGAATAAACCTCTATATATGGGCGCCCGCTCTACCAACTGAGCTATCTGGGCGCCCAGAGGAAGACATTTTTAGTAAAAGAATGTGGCTTTTCTTTAACAAAGCCTTCCAAAAACGTTTGTCCTGCTTTGTTAATGTTAATTTTCTGCACTGAGATGATCTAAAGGGGTAAAAAGTGTACTTTCCAGCAGAGAACTTAAATTTCAGAAAATCCTTTGCCTAGAACATAACTCTCACAATTTCAAGATAAATCCCATAACCAGTGCTAACTATCATGGTTTTTATGGTGTGTGCAAATATGTACCATGGTTACACCCAATAGTCATAGGAGGTGTGTGTGTGCTGTATAGTGCAGATATACTGTGTTGACCACACCTCAGCTCCATAATTACATTACAGTCACGAATCCACGCCTTGCCCAATATGTGTCTCTTTATTGGTGTGTTATTGTATGTAGGAAATGTGGATGTACTGTGTGTGAGCTACCTGTGGGGCTCTGAGCTGATATAGTGCTTGCAGTAACAGAGTCACATCTTCCTGTGCTCCCACTCCCACTGGAGGGAGGCGAGGGGGAGGAGAGGGGCGAGGGACTGTGCTGCGACACACAGTGAGCCACTGCAAAACCTGAACATAGACACACACGCACAGACAATACAGTCATGTGTTACCATGGCTGGGAAATGATTTCACCTGACCATATCTAGCCCCAATGACACAAGTTGAGAGAGTCTGAACTATTGTGTGGCACACAGTATATATACACACATGGACCTACAGTAAGAGACTTATGTGTCAGGTGCAGTTTTTTGCATATGTGCACGTGTATGTTTATGTGTGTTCTTAAATTTGTTTAATTCTGAGAGAGAGATATACACACATAAAAATGAACAGTAAAATATGACTGAAATTCATTGAAAGCATACAGCACATTAAAACTAGGGGGAATCATGTTGACTTTTCTTGACCTTTAAAGTGTCCATAAATAACTTTACTATACTTAAAAAGAAGCTTGCTATTATTTTGATTTCAGGACCTTTACATTTTAAATAGGAGCAGGTGTCCTTGCTGAGACAAACAAAGAGTCCTATTCAGGAACTGCAACAGGTTTTATAAAGCTGTGAAAAGGTTTTAGCAGGGGCAATGCAACAGAAGTATACCTTAAGTAAAACTATAGCAAATGGTATTTAACATTAAAGAACATACATGAACTTATAAAAAAAAAATGAAATCAAGGTCAGGACAGTTTTCAGCTGTATTATCAGGAGTCATATTTCTTCACAAAGTCTCTAGCCCAACTCTCCTAGTAGAAACAAGACTGACCTACTTTTAGACTTCTAGCCTGGGAAAACCCTGATGAACTTCCGGCAAATTTGAGATTTGCTCTGCAAGTCAGTCTGGCTAAGAGCCCATTCAAGCCCATTTCCAATTTCTCCAAATCGAGGCACCAATCACATCCGTTGAGGCGGGCTTTACACAATGACGATAGCGCAGCGACAGCAAGCAGCTTTTTGTTTACATTCAACATGGCGGCCACCGAAGCGCAGCAACCCGTTGATGCCGCTGTCGCTGCTACGTCACCTGGATCGTTGGTCTGACTGGTTGAAGGACTATCCAATTGCGCCCAGAGGCATTTGAGCGGCGTCCGTTGGTGACGCCCCTTTGGAAATGGGCTCTGAATGAACCTTGCCCAGACGGACTCTCAGTTACAACTGAGAAGGTTCTGGTGTCAACCAGGCTGTTAGACATCTACACTAAAGATACTATCACCATTTTGTTTGAAGTTTTCTCAAAGACTCAAAAAGAAAGGTCCTAATACATTTTTAATGACCCCATGTTGTTTTATTGACTATTATAACATTTCCCAAAGTATCCAGTCTGTGTCAAACAGGGGCCTGAGTTTACTGCTATTGTTTTATGACATTTGTATGATCGTTCAGATGTAGATTACAGGCACTTTGCTATTGGATATACTGTATACTTTGCTATATGGATCTCTGAAGAAGTGTATAGGCTGAAGCAGCGTGTGTAGGCGGTGGAACCTGGTTATCTGTATGTCACCTGGTACTTTATCGACAGAGGCAAACACTGCTCTATTTGCCGTGGGGTCGTTGGGCCCCCGTCTTGACTGCTCGTAGAACCGAAAAGGCAGGCCGCTGGGTGAAGCGTTTGCTGTCTGACTGAAACCCAACACCTCTGTCGCACTGGGCTGCACAGGCAGGTCCAACAGAGCTGGAAGTGGAGAGTGTAGGAGGGACATGAACACAGCACTTTTATAATGTCAAGCTTTGGGACTTCATGTGAAATTACTAAATTACTTGGTATGGTATCCCCTGTATTTGTTACTATGATAAGTTTTTTATGCGTTACTCTTTAGTCATTGAGAGACAATCTGACAGACTGTATGACTAAAGTGGCTATTTTGGAAGGGTTCACAGCTTCCTTTACTGTATTTTGCTGCATTAGCAAGATTTCAGATTTCTGTTATTACTCTAGCGTAATTCCAAAGAACCAGACCACCGGGAGGGGAAGTACAAGTGACTGATGGGTAAATCCATCAGCCTTTACAGTACAAAAGACTTGGAGAATGAGGAAGTAATATTTAAAAAAATCTATTAATTGATTAATAACAAGTGAGCGACAAGAGTAGAAGGACACTGCCAGAATCAGGAAAATGACCATAAAATACAATACCATGAAACTCTTAGTAAATACATATTATCTGTCACTTGATTTATTATGGGCTTTATCCTTTTGTTGAGGATGTGAACGCCTTGCAAAACATTAGCTAGAAGCAGTGCTAGCTGTTAA
Source organism: Sander vitreus (assembly GCF_031162955.1). NCBI lineage: Eukaryota > Metazoa > Chordata > Actinopteri > Perciformes > Percidae > Sander > Sander vitreus. The sequence continues at coordinate 23,615,160 of NC_135869.1, read as the reverse complement.
ACTGTGGCCGTACATTAATATTGACTTAATTTGATTCTCCATAATTATATTTTGTACTTGTTTTTAAGAGTTTTATTTTCACTCATTGCTCTCTGGATAACATCTCATGGGCTTTATTGTAAAAATCAAATGTACTGTCATTTCAGAGTATCTTCTGAAACACGTCCAGCCTCTGTGTTCTTACCCTAACTAATCTCACTCCTCATAACTAAACCTAACCAACCCAAACAACCGAAGGCAATGAGTACAAGCCAATCAGAGGCAGAGTAAAATTTGCTGTCCTATACAAATAGGAAAGGGTCATATTGACCAATTGAGCGAGGGCAGAAGGTTTACTCACCTGCAATCCTCTGCATCTTCATTCGTCGGGCCTGGATGCGACCCTTGGCCAGCCTCTGCTTGGCGATGATGCAGCGGATGTGGTCGGCAAAGATGAAGTTGGCCTGCAGGATGGGCAGGGGCTTGGCGTGGGGGTTGGAGCTGGGCTTATGGATGACGATGTTCAATGCTCTGCTGTCATCCTCAACGCCAGACACCTGCATGTCCTGTTGAGAGATGGAGGAAGGGAGCGAGGAGAAGGAGAGAGAGGGAACAAAGAGTGGGGGAGAGCGTTAGAGAGAATATACCGCAAGAGAGAGAGGATGGGGGGGGGGATGGACAAAGTGGGAATAAAAAAGTGAGGGACAGACAAGGACAGACAAAAAAGACGAAAAAAACAAGAAAGAACAAACGCAAAAAAGAAATTGAAAAAATAAGTAGAGGAAAACAGAATGAGATACAAATGGACAGTAAGTGAGTTGAGAGACAGACTTTGACCATAGCTGCATTCACAAGTTCAGACCCCAAAACAGTAGTAGTTAGTAGAAAAAGGAAGGAAACATTTTATCATATAGATTCAGATAAAGAAAAAGCAGGCAACACATTGTAAGAACACTTTTATCTATAGCCGTTTCACAACAGCACACTGGATATATTCTGCAATTCATTTCAGAATTAAATGCAATATCACTTCCAATGATAAGGCCCTACTGATACAGATACATGACGTAACATGCTTACACTCATCAAAATAACCCAGAAGTGAAAGTTACTGTACGCTTTATCGTGTCATATTTCTAGCATTTCTCTGGAGAAAAATGACATGAAGGGCTCAGGCAACAACAAATAAACATCTGATGAATAAAGAAAAGAAGAAAACTTGAGAAAGTTTAAAAAAAATGGAATAACAAAAAAAAGGGAGGAACATGGACACAAATGAATGGTTTTAATGACTGAACATTTAATTCACTCTTTAGTACTGTACAAAGACACATCCACACAGGCATGGACACGCCACTTTTCTCTTACTTGCAGAAGGCCGGCAAACTTGACTACACCCCATCCAAGGCGTTTGGTTTCTGGTTCGACCAGACTCATCTGGTAAACATCTACAGCGAGGAACCTCTGGGCCTGGCCGCCATCTTTACTGACCACCATACAGGCAATTAGGTCACTGTTATCTGAAAGAGATGATAGACATGACGGTAAATCACTGCTATGAAAATCAAAATCAAGCTGAATAGCTGCCTCTGGTGTGTACACAACATGACCGGTTAGGACCAATGTTCTGCACTCAAAACATGAAATATGTTTGCACAAGATAACAAGACTAAGAGTCTACAGCTAGGACAGGAATGATCTGTTTACAGTTCAAATAATTAAAGGTAGTAATCGCAAGGAATGTAAAATAGCTTTTTGCAGAGCCAGGCCTATACTACAGTGTTACGGATGGGCCACAGACGCACTTTGACTATCTATAGTTAGCCCTTCTGTGGTGCTAAATGCTGACATCAACATGCTAAGGAAAAAAAAAACATGCTGAGTTTTAGGTTCAGGTATCATGTTTACCTTGTTCACTATCATAGTTAGCGCATTAGCATGCTAACATTTGCAATTTAGCACAGTGTCAAAAATGTATTGGTAATGTAGGGTTTGTGCATTGTCATGGTTTGGTATTTTGAGAAGCCTCAGAGTCCTTCACATTCTGCATGCTTTATGTGAGGAGGCTCTGGGTATCTCGAGGTTAGGATAAGATGGGGACCTTGATGATATCTGGACCAAAGATTACACAACATTGCCTTCCCCCTTGTGCCGTGATTATACGCAATTCTGTATGACGTGGGACGGGCTGTGTAAAGCGGGGCAAATGTAGTGTTACTTTAAGTTTTTGGTATGTCTATGTCCATGCATACATGTTGTACTAAGATCTCCTCTGATGTCAGATTTGAGATGAAATAGACATATACATACACTGAGGCTCATCAAGTGTTTTCTATTAGTAATGAAAAATTGATCAGAAGTATACATTTTCCACATCAAGCACTAACCACAAAGTACAGCCGAGTCTGATGGGAATGTCATTATTCTTTGCACATATTTGGTCATAAACCAAACACTATAGTGACGTATACTGAGGACACCACTATAGGGGGACTTCTATACGACAATGAGGAGACACACTACAGATAGGAGTGGTGTTCGGACAATAATCTGGCCCCGACGACCACAAAAACCATGAGATCATTGTTGACTATAGGAGATCCAGGAAGACCACACATACCTCCTCCACATAAATGGGGATGCGGTGGAGAATGTCAACGACATCAAATTCCTGGGAATCAACATAACAAACAAAAGATCTATCTCAACACCTCGTGAAAAAAGGTCAACAGAGGCCTTTCTTCTTAAGAAAGCTAAAATAGGCCAAACTTCCCTCTCAGCTACTAAAAAACGTCTACATAAGCACAAATAAGCTGTAAAAAGTCACTGATTAAAGCAATAGACGTTGAACGCACACACGATTACTAATGCTAAAGCATTAGTACAAGTTTTCTGTTGTAGGACACTGTACTTCTGTTTTATGTTACAGATGAAAGGACACCATACAATGATTCATCTTCTTTAGAAAAACCTGAAGGTGTACACTAGTGCTACTCCTAAAACACGGATTATCCAGTTTTGACCAACTAAAGGTGTTCAATTCATTATAAACTGTTCTTTATAAATGTAGTCATGTGTTTTACTGTTGAGCTCTATTTGACTATACTGTTGTGTCCACACTATTTCACAGCACATACATATTAATATAGCAGGCAGACAGAAGCACACAGTCAGTCCAAACAGAAACTGCTTCACACACTTAAACAGACAGAGAAGACTTTTATCTTACATGTCCAGCAGGACAATGAAGAACTGATAAGCCCACATCTACCATTTACCACAAAAACTAGTGAGAGGCAAACATTAAATGTGGAATGATAATGACCTGATTTTACACCACTGGTTTTAATATCCCACACTCTCACTGGCTCTACACGTAAACTGGCAACACCACAGTGACGTTAAGCCCCCAAGGAACTTCTCTTCCTCTTGCAAAGTCTTATTCATGTCTTCCACTTTATAATATTGTTTGCTCTCTTGTTCCTTGGTTTCTATTCTCAAGAATCCTGACTAATCCATCTGTAAACCGGTATGTGAATAATGTAATTTGTGTGAAACTGGTTGGATCCATAACTTGGGGTTTTGTTCATTTAAATAGCCCCTTCAGTACAGTAGGTTGCCCTAGAGGCAACTATATTTTCACAGCTGTAAATCCTACTAGTGGCCTTTTGGTTATATGAATTTCTCTCTTACCAATATTAAAAGATCAACAGGGGTTGCCAGGAACTTGACTTTACCCACTGAAACAGTGAGCAGGGAAAAGTACCTGCAGCTGGAGAGGTAGTCCCCAATTTTCTATGGCAGCAAAGTGATGCTAACAGCAACATGGTCAGACATTAGGGAAAGTTTGATAGCTTGAATCCCCTGGCCAGCTGGGGAAAAAACCCTCCCACCCCCAACTTCTACTTAACTTCTGACTACAGAAAGTGGGAGTGGGTGAACTTTGTAAAAAAGGTTTGAAAATTGAATAGACAAGTTAAGTCTATTCAGTAACCTTTTGGGCTTTTGATGGTTTCAACTACTTTTTAAGTACTTTCACTCAAACAGACAAATTGCAGGGAAGCACCTTTCCATGAAATATTTAGTGTCAAGTATGTTTTCATCTATTAGTCAAGTGAATGTTTTAGATTCAACAGAAGATGGATGTTAAGAATAAAAGGAATGGGGCGCCTGGTTAGCTCACCTATGTAGGTGTGTCATGAGTTCCATTTATCAGGCCAGTTTTACATCATAAATCATTCAGCAAATGAGTTGCTAATGCTATTTACAGCATACATTCTTCTGAGTTCTTCAAAAAATTTCGTTAGGTAAGACACCCTCTGTTCTTTTTTAACTACAACCAAAGTACAATCGAGCAAGAAATAATTGAAGTGGTTCAGTAAAAAGCAGCAGACAGCAGTGTAGTGAGTGAAGCTGCCAGCCTGAGCTGTGTATGTGTTTAACACTCCTTGTCCCTGCAAGTTTTCCCTTGAGCTATCAACTTACTCTAATCATCCTGCCAGGTGGCATAAACACTACTGAAAGTAGACAATGGAGTGACTGTATTCAATGGTATGAGGGAAAAAAAAAAAAAAATCAAAACTTATCACTAGTTTAGTTTCAAGCTTCATATCTCTTGAGCATTTCATCTTCCAAGAGATAACTTGTCACACTTGGGTTTATTAGAAATATATAACACGTAAAATCAGTATCATCATATTCTTCAAAAGTGTTACAATTGGTCTGGTTTCCAATTAGTTAGCCTGGAAACCAGACAAATCTGCGAGCTCATGTTTAATTTGCTCTGGCAGACACGTCTGGCCCCCCCTCCCACTCAAACTGATTTTGAGCCGTCCAAAACCTGTACGGGCCAATCACAACCGTTTATCTCACATGGGGCGGGCTTAAGACGGAGCAAAACGCTTACCGAACGCAGTTACCAAATGTAACTGGCATACTGTGTCCAGAGCAACGCACCAGGCTCGCAAAACTCAAACTGTGTGGTTCTGATCGAATGTGAATCAAGATTCTGTTACTGTATTGCATAACTTAAGAAAGTTTGTGACCAGGCAACCATTTTCTTTCCTGCTGCAGACAGACCACCCCAACTGGCATGTGTCACTCAGAGCTACGTTGTTTCATTGCTCTGATTGGTTGTAGGTCTATTCAATTGCGTCAAGATGCAATTCAGTCTATGCCCGTTGATAACGCCCCTTGGAAATCGAAGATGAACCGAGAAGTTCCAGAATAATACACATTTGCGAATTAGTCTGGCGCTGCCAGGCTAACAATTAGTCACCCATCATCGTGAATTTGTGTCTTTGCATGGTCCTGGGATAGTGACACTTCTTCAAGCACACTTTCGGTAAAATTCCTGTTGATGGGAATGCAACATGACCCTCCACTTGCTAGACCATCTCTGAAACCACAAGGATACTACTCTACGGAAACAATTTCCAGGTATAGATATTAGCAAATGCTCTGTGATTCAACAGCTACGAGGATGTGCTAAAATGGAGGCGGTGGCAGCCAAATAGTCAGAACAAGGAGTTTGTGGGTGGAAGGTTGTAGCTTTAAATCCCCCAAACCACAAGGAAAACCCCTCCCTCTCTCTATAAATTACTCTGTAAGAGTGTGTTCTTAGTCAATCGCCTTGCTTAAATAAAATTGACAGTGACTTAGTACTCTAAACTAGAATTATGCCTCTGTATAGCAGTCAAGCTGCAGTTTAGATCCATGTCTGTCCAGACTTGTATGTAGTGACGAGTTTGCAGGAATTTAATTAAAAGGTATTTAGTGTATTTTGGGGCAAAATGGAAGTTATACTATACTAATATATTGACATGTATGATTGCAGTGAGAAATATGCTTTCTTCACTTAGACTATTTTTTCAGAGGAGTACAGAGGACTGATCAAGGCCTTTCTCACATGGTGCAACAACACTTGAAGCTCAATATCAGCAAAACCAATGAGCTTGTGGTGGACGACCAGAGGAAAAGGATAGAACATAAAGTTGTAGACAGTGCTTCAAATATGGATGTTGCTTCAAGCTGCTGTAGCACAGGAATTTCCCCAGTGTGGGATTAATAAAGTCTATTTTTATCTTATCATAAGGCCTCTGGCCACGGCTATCACTGCATGGGTGACATAAAAAAAATATATATATATAACAGAAGGGTAAACCCATTGTGGGATTTTTGTCTAACTATACATGAATACAGTTAAATGCAAGACAGATAATCATAATTACTAAATAAAAGATTGTTAAATAGTATCTTTTCAAGTGACAGAAAATTACTGGAAGCCATGTCACCTATATCTGCCACAGACCCTTTCAACAGGCATGTGGAATTATGAAAACAGTCACAGTTTCAACCACTGAATTAGATTTGAAAGTAAACCTGCAGGGAGACATGTGGTTTCAATAGGTATGTTTCCATCCATTGGTTAAGTGATTTTTTGAGATACCCACCTCCCCCTCCCAAAAGAGGGAAATTAAGAAATATTAGAATTAAGTGTGTTTCCATCACAAGGGTTTGGAAAGATAAAACAGGACTCATGAAAGTAGAGCTTCTGCCACAGACATCATATCACAAAAGTGGAAAGTCTTTAAGAATTAAAACTCAGCTATTGATAACAGCCAATTATGGTAGTTTCCTGCACTCTGATGACAAAAATGAAAACATTATATAATATTCTGGTGCAGAAACAAATAAAACAACCATGACACATCTATCGAAAGCATGCCACTATCTAAAGGCACACTGCTGTGTCAGGCCACTTTTGTCCTTACAGTCATGCTACTGATCATTACAGAAAACCAAAGATAGAAGAAGAGATGTCACAAAGAAGGTGTGAAAGAGGAAAAGAAAAGATAGTGGAAAAGAGAATTTCTTTGCTTGCTTCATAAGATACACCTAATATAGATACTGTATGACATAATGGGGAATTTGTGGTTAACCTTACTTTCTTTCTGAGATGTTCTGAGAAAGATGTCAGCTTTCCCTGGCATTAACATGTAGCTACATGTGGCACTGTATGCAATGTAAACACTGCAGTAGCTTGCCTGACAGATAAAACAAAAAATATGGAAAAGCATAATCGGTCTCCTTTAACCTCTGCTCCAGCTGTTCTTACTTGTTGGCTGCCGATGGCCTCATAACGAGCAAACAAATTATTTAGCTCACTTGCTATAGACACATCAGCACTTGACAATGAGGAGGGGCAGGGCTTGTAATCTTTCATAGTTTTTAGACTTTGCCACGTTTCTGGGGGTTCCTTCCTGGAATTGAACACTTTCTTCCTGTAGTCCAATTTTTATATTATATATATATATATATATATATATATATATATATATATATATATATATATATATATATATATAGTGTGTGACACAGTCTTAACTCCTGTTCACATTACGGTGTAGTCAGAGAGCTAACCACGTGCAAGTTTCCTTAACATCATCTACACACCTGTGTACAGTAAGAGAAGATTCTTCGGGTTATCTCAGTGTGTGGGAAGCTGTGCACCTGTACATTGTCTCTGTCGTGTGGTTGTGAATGTTTGCATATGCATGTGTCTTGGTATTGTTAACACTGCACTCACACGTCTGTGTTGTAGAGCTAATGCAGTCTTTTGCAGAGAGAGTGAGTGTGGTAGACAGAGCGAGGGAGCGAGAATTACTGAATTGTATACTGTAGGGGTGGTTAGAGTTTTCTCATGCTCTTGTAAAGAGGCAAGTGTCTGTAATTTTCTTTTCTTGACTTTCTTAGGTTATACTTTTATTGCACTAATTATACTAAATCCAGTCTTTTATTGTACCCCACCCTGAAGTTTGACTCTATTACTCAAAAGTGTAAAAATGATAAATAAATAGGCACGTCAGCTGTCCTGTAGCATTATACAGTATGCTTCTGTTTTTCTGTGTGTGTCTTACTGAGGTCTAAGACGTCATCAGTCTTGATAAGGTCTTCGGGTCTGGTCAGAGGCAGCTGCGTCTCAGGTTCTCCCTGAAGCTGAAGCGATAAGGACCTCAGCATGAAGAACACACGGATTGCCTGTGCAGAGGTCCCAAACAAGAAAACACAACATCATACAATGTTTTCATCACTGTCAGAATCAGGCTAATCCATTGCATCTTTCATCTGTGCTTTGGAGTGCCGCCATTCTGCTGTCATTTGTGTGCAGCATGGCAGAACACAAAACCAAAAGGATGTGATGAGGTATACCTGCTGTGTTGCAGTGTAGTTAAACAGGTATTTAAAAATATCAACTATTATTTAAGTAAAAATAATTCTGCTACATGTGGCCTTAGGCCTCATAATTCATATTTCAACTTCAAGACCTGACTTCCCAGGAATCTAACAACCGGTTGTATTTTGAGCTATTGATTTCAAACTTAAGTGTTATACACTGTGAGCTGAGCCCAAGTTGAGTGTGTGGACGTACCCTGCGTGTCTTCTCCACGTCTCCACAGGGCAGTCTCTTGACAAAGTCGATGCCAGTCAGAGGGGTACCGGTGGGTGGCAGCAGCACTGAGGCATCCATCATTAGATACTCCACATTCAGGGGTTTACTCTGCAACATACACAAGTACAAATAAGCCCATGACATACAGCACCCGCACAAATATTAGCAACAACAAGAATATATTTGGAAGCTCAGGTAATTCATGTTACATTTTTCAAGGAGAAAAAAACAAAAGTGATATTAAATGAAGGCCAACTAACCGTCATGCTCCTGTATTCATCTTCAAACATGTCCAGAAAGATCTCCTCGCCCTGTGATGACATGATCAATTTGTATGGCAGTTAAAGATAAGGCAGAGAATGTGTGGACAAAACATCTATAGATAAGCTTTCAGGCTCAGAGTTTCACCTCATTTCTGTAAAAATGACAGATGAATTCTTAAATGACATTCCAGCAACAAAATGTTGACGTTTTGAACCATAACAGGAAATGCTTAACAGATAAGACAAGTTGTTTGGACACGCACAGTTTAGCGGCTAAGTGTACAGGAAATTGTTGTTTATTGTGTTCCTCTAACCACACTGATGTGTCTAGGAAAACATATTCCACTTGTGTTGTTGATCAAGTTAAAATAAAACCAAATAGTAAATAAAGCAGCAACCAGATGTTTCATTTTTAAAATATTTTAAATAAAAAAAAAAAAAATTCATTATCCACTACTTCAATCTATCAAGAATATTTTCATTGTTTGCGTGAGACTACTTAACTGACAGTACTTTAATTATAAGAGTCTTCTTGAATTGGTGAATGCCGTGCTAAATGGAAATGTAATCATATGGTTTGACATGAAAAAAACCAATTCAATGAGTAAAGATAAACATTATTTACAATATGAAGCACTTAAGATATGTAAAATAATCCCCAATATAAACACCCAATGACATCCAATTTCATCCCGTTTCATGTCAGATTAATCATCATTTTATTATTTAATCCAAATATACTTAAATCAAATAAACATTTCATTTTATGAGACTCATCATTCAACGGTGTTTCCACTTGATGTTTGAGAGGAAATATTAATTAAAGCAGGACTTGAAAATCATTGAAACTTTTATCTCAACCTGCTTGAGAGTACCGGTTTTGAACAAAAAGCTAGTTAACAAGAGAGCAACTACTATTTCTATAGTAATGACCATATTCTTTCATCAGGAAGGCTCTTTTTTTTCAATGCTTAAGTTTGGAGTCAGCACATTGATCGCATTGAAATTCTCCTGAATGATGAAATAGAACTTTTTTCAGTGATGATCCATGTGGTTGAATTGGGAAAAAGTCAGCCAAACTCAACTCCTGTGACTGATTCCAAAACTGATATCCAAAGACACTCAAAACGAAACAGAAAGCATCGACTGCACTGAAAACATTTTGCCGGATAGTAAAAATATGATGCTGTATTGTATACATGGGAAAGACTTTCAGTTTGACCTATTACACCTTCAGGGAAATGGTTTCAGTTATAATAATTGGATACATGTATACACATGCAGACAGAAGAAAACTTAACAGGTAGATTGTGTTTCAGCTTTTGTTGTGACACGCAGCTCAAGAAGACCTGATTGTAACACCAGACGGTCTGTTTACCCGTCTGGCTCTTTAATCTTTTTCTTTGTTTTTCTCCCTAACCTATTTTTTTCCTGTCTGTTTGCTCGTCCCAGGAGCCGTCTCTGTCCTAGCAGCCGGAACTGCAAAGTTTGTTATGGTATCACTGTCAGCTTAAAGCCTACTGTGCTACAGCAGTCAGCAGAATGCAAAATATGTTTGCATTAATATAATTTGCTTGACTTCTGACTGAGTTTCCAGTTGTCAGTTGCTACTTCACTTCTTCCTTCCGTATACTTTGTGGTTAAATACAGTATGTGTGTGGGTAGATGGGAGAAAAGCATGTATTTATGTAGGTTACTGGTGAGTGCGTGTGTAGATAAATGTCTGGTTATCTTAAAGATTGTGTGTCTGTGTGTGTTACTGTGTACACTCACCTTGTAGAATCTCCGCAGTAAATGCAGACTTTCTTCTCTACCACCCTGCAAACACAAAAAAAGTATAAACCGTATGAAATAATTGCAAATACACAGTCTGAACCATCATTCATCTGATACAAGTTAAACATCCTTATGTTCATTAACTGCATCTTTCAAACAATGAACACTTAAGAATAGAATTGCCAGAAATAGTGTTGGTTATAAAAATGAAAAAGGGATAGATGCTAATGCTTTTAAGCGCTGGCCTTAACACAGACTCCCCTAACTGTGACACTTCAATAAATGAACAGACATTAACAGAAAGAAAATATATAATTAATATAATTATTTATTTAAACTGAAAACTGTGTATTTGTAAACATATGTTCTATTCTCTCCCCCCCCCCCTCTCAATTTTGATACACCATAAACAAAGAAAACATGTTGTTGCCAAAGCAGTTTACAGAAAATTCATATATACTGTTCTCCTTCTCTCCCTACCTCCCTCCCTCCCACTACTGGCTATCCTTAGAAAGGGTGACACCTGTCATACAGTGGGGCAAAAAAGTATTTAGTCAGCCACCAATTGTGCAAGTTCTCCCACTTAAAAAGATGAGAGAGGCCTGCAATTTTCATCATAGGTACACTTCAACTATGAAAGACAAAATGAGAAAAAAAAAAATCCAGAAAATCACATTGTAGGATTTTTAATGAATTTATTTGCAAATTCCTCGGGAAAATAAGTATTTGGTCACCGACAAACAAGCAAGATTTCTGGCTCTCACAGACCTGTAACTTCTTCTTTAAGAGGCTCCTCTGTCCTCCACTCGTTACCTGTATTAATGGCACCTGTTTGAACTTGTTATCAGTATAAAAGACACCTGTCCACAACCTTAAACAGTCACACTCCAAACTCCACTATGGCCAAGACCAAAGAGCTGTCAAAGGACACCAGAAACTAAATTGTAGACCTGCACCAGGCTGGGAAGACTGAATCTGCAATAGGTAAGCAGCTTGGTGTGAAGAAATCAACTGTGGGAAAAATTATAAGAAAATGGAAGACATACAAGACCACTAATAATCTCCCTCGATCCGGGGCTCCACGCAAGATCTCACCCCGTGGGGTCAAAATGATCACAAGAACGGTAAGCAAAAATCCCAGAACCACACGGGGGGACCTAGTGAATGACCTGCAGAGAGCTGGGACCAAAGTAACAAAGGCTACCATCAGTAACACACTACGCCGCCAGGGACTCAAATCCTGCAGTGCCAGACGTGTCCCCCTGCTTAAGCCAGTACATGTCCAGGCCCGTCTGGAGTTTGCTAGAGAGCATTTGGTTGATCCAGAAGAGGATTGGGAGAATGTCATATGGTCAGATGAAATCAAAATAGAACTTTGTGGTAAAAACTCAACTCGTCGTGTTTGGAGGGGAAAGAATGCTGAGTTGCATCCAAAGAACACCATACCTACTGTGAAGCGTGGGGGTGGAAACATTATGCTTTGTGGCTGTTTTTCTGCAAAGGGACCAGGACGACTGATCTGTGTAAAGGAAAGAATGAATGGGGCCATGTATCGTGAGATTTTGAGTGAAAACCTCCTTCCATCAGCAAGGGCATTGAAGATGAAACGTGGCTGGGTCTTTCAGCATGACAATGATCCCAAACACACCGCCTGGGCAACGAAGGAGAGGCTTTGTAAGAAGCATTTCAAGGTCCTGGAGTGGCCTAGCCAGTCTCCAGATCTCAACCCCATGGAAAATCTTTGGAGGGAGTTGAAAGTCTGTGTTGCCCAGCGACAGCCCCTAAACATCATACCTCTAGAGGAGATCTGCATGGAGGAATGGGCCAAAATAACAGCAACAGTGTGTGAAAACCTTGTGAAGACTTACAGAAAACGTTTGACCTCTGTCATTGCCAAAAAAGGGTATGTAACAAAGTATTGAGATGAACTTTTGTTATTGACCAAATACTTACTTTCCACCATAATTTGCAAATAAATTCATTAAAAATCCTACAATGTGATTTTCTGGATTTTTTTTTCTCATTTTGTCTCTCATAGTTGAAGTGTACCTATGATGAAAATTACAGGCCTCTCTCATCTTTTTAAGTGGGAGAACTTGCACAATTGGTGGCTGACTAAATACTTTTTTGCCCCACTGTATATACACCTACTTAATAGGAATTAGATCTGATTCACGGGCAACTATTAAATAATGACGTCACTCCTGCACTGGTTTATTCAAGGGCACTTCCTTTTACTGCAATAAATGCATCACTGGTTTACCCACTCCAGCATGTGTCAGAGAGCTACAGGTAGGATAGTTATGGGCAGCCAGTGTTCTTCCTGTAGTAACATTAGAATGAAAGTCGTTTAGATAGCGTAATCATTCAACAATGTGAAGTCGTGTTTGTTTAGCACTGAATAAACAATATCTGATGAATGCCGGCCTGTTTTCCTGTCAGACATCAGTAACATGACTGGTCAGCCATTTCCCCGCAGCAAGGCAGAAAGAGAATTAGCAGGGTCAGGGAGACTTCACATTATATCAGTAAGGTCAGTTCTTTGGTATTATGTCTTCATTGAATAGCACACATAAGAGAGAAGCCAAAAGCCACAACAAAATAAACTTTGACTAAGAATAATGCTGGAAAACCTCTTAACATTACCATTCCAGCCATAGGAGTGCTGTCCCAATTGAAATGGGCTCTTCATTGATGTTAAACTGTACCAGAGGTAGGACATTCTTCAAGCAGAAACCACCAATGATGTTAAACTGACTGATATTAGTGGGTAAAACTTGGCTTTGGAAAAATTATTGTAAAATGACAATGGTCAGGTTTCTTTTAAATTCAGTCAGATCAGATGGGGATTTTTTTTCAAAAATGAAAACCCAGCAAAAACACCACACAAAAAGTAGCACGACTACTTCATGTAACTCCAGTGAAAAAAGAAAAGAGGAATGTAAAGAAAGAGAGGGTTTGAAGGATTACCCTGAAATGTGAGAGAAGAGGAAATAAAAACAATTCTCAGAAGGACAAGGAAGACTAATCGAGGGCTGTGCAAGTCAGGGTGGGTAGCAGGAGAGAGAGGAAGAGGAGTCAGTGGGAAAGAATGAGAAGGAGAAGACCGTTTATGAGATAAGATGTGAGGTTTAAAAAGAGTGCTGTAAATGAGGAAACGGGTAGTCCGGCTGCTCTCTGCTGAACAATATCTTAGGTCATAAACACAAAGTAGCACTCACTGAGAAACCCTGCAGCTACAGGTTCTGAGGAAGTGATGAAGTTAAATGTAAAGGGGTTGTTTAACTGCTATGGATGGCACAAGATCCAACTTTCTACCTCTGACCCACTGATCAATGACATTCTTTATGCCTGTTTGTGGGAGTATTGATTCTGTGCGGGTGATCTATGACAGGACTGTATGTATGAGTACTGATGTAGTGTGTACATGTTTGTGTGTGCTGTACCTCCAGGCAGGCCAGATGTACATCTTTGATTATACATTGGTTTCGAGAGAGCACAGACTGCTTCAGTAAAAGGCAGCTAAGCTCCAGGGTAGCTAGACGCACTTTACCATCTACACACACACACACACACACACACACACACACACACACACACACAAAGTATTTAGGATAACATGCTTTAGTTCCATCTTGGCTCTACAAAGCAAAGTTTACATGAGATAATGTGTTCAATGTTAATGTCTGATATGTAATCAATGGACCAAAATGTGTTCATAACATGAGATGTACACATGGTTTTTCAGCTACAAGTTTAACAACATCTTCTACTACATTCACATGTGAAGAAATTGTAATACTTGTAATATATATTGTGCTTAAAACAATGTGTCCATGCTCATATGTTCAGTTTGAAAACATGCAAATTAAATAAATATCTAATAACTAAATATATTGACTTAATGTTCTGATCTCAAAGGCAGATGTGTGTGTGTGTGTGTGTGTGTGTGTGTGTGTGTGTGTGTGTGTGTGTGTGTGTGTGTGTTACCTGGCTGTGATGCCTGGCTCATAACTCTGATCAGTCTCTCTACCAGCACCAGGCTGTAAGAGCTCTTCTCCTGGTCAGGAACTGGCAACTGCAGACGCTCCAGAAGATCTCGGTTAATACCTACAGACGAATGGACATCCATGCAGATTCAGTGGCATACCTAAAGATTTGTTAAAAGATTATAATAATACCCTATTTTGCCTTCAGTCCTGTGTCTACTCAAAAATAATCTGAGGTGTGGCGTCATTTCAATCAACCCATATTTCCCATAAAAGTGGCCACTGTGACTCTATGGATCATGCTAAATTTACACTCACCACGTCCATTTTAGAGATTTGGGGAAATGAGGACTCGCACAAAACAACGTATGTCACTGTTTGAGGTGCTGTATGGTCATTATTCTGTATTGCATTATACAGGGAGGTTTTAATCCTATTTGGCCTACTCTCATTGATATAAATGGGGTAGACAAAATAATAGTGTCAGTATAACACAACACAATTCAACAGCACCACAAACTACATCCTCCAAAACGATCATACAATTAAATCGACACCTCTCTAAAACAGTTAACAAAAACGGAACATTATAAACCTTCATGAAGGTAGGATTTATTGCATGACTGTTCTATCAGATTGCATTAGTTGTAGCTAAGTGTACCTAATGAATTGGCAACTGCGTGTATATTAAAATACATTTGTTCACATGTAAAGTAGGAAACAGTTCTCTGCCCCAAAAACACCCCACAATTGAACCAAATGTTTTCAGTTCTGTTGAGTCAGTCAAGTCCTGTTTTTAGATATAAATATAAGAAGTTGTGCACAGCCTACATGTAAACTGGCCACCAATATGGATGCCAGCTAGCTTCATTTCATCACTAAATGAAAAAAAAAGGCCAACCTTTGCTGTGTGAGACAGCATAAAGCAGGCAGAGGACAAACAGGGCATGGTAGTCATCATTGGTGCAGTCGAGAGCACTGTACACCATGTCTAAGAATGGTCTGCAGAGACGGGGAGAGAGAGGATATCATCAGTCAATAAACACGTCTGTCTTTCCTTTTATTCATTCTTTCCATGTCTTAGCGTTTTCACACCTGTAGTTTGTTTTCTTTGGTGATTTAGTAAACTTGGAGCAATTTGCCCTCGGTCGGTTTGGTTTGGTTTCACACCTGGAAAAATCCAAGCGTACCAAAATGCGTCATTACAAATCAGGCAAGAACGTCCAGCCCTCGTATTGGTCGGCTATGTCTGGGGGCGGGAGCAAGAAAGTAAATACAGTAAGAAGGTCCTGTGTTCTGGTCTAGTGGTCAAACCAGCTCATTTCATTAAAATGATCAGACATTGTTTCGCAAGAGACGTTACTACGTCTGCTCTGGTCACCGAGACTTCGCTCTGCTCTGCCGGTGTCTGTCTCCAATTTTAGCGGCAGCTGGTTTGACCAGGGAGATACGAGTGACGGACGGCAAGCTTGGCTGCAGTCTATTTCTGTGATAGAAACACTGCAAGCTGCTACAGCAGATTGCTAAACACACCCGACTACAGGAGGCATTAGCTCAGACTTGCGCTGAGCTAATGACAGGTGCGGTTCGAGTACGGATCACGTTCTCACCACAAACGAACCGGTCCAGAGTTCGATTGAAAGCGTACCGAGACCACCTCTTCAAGCAGGTCTCGGTACGCTTGTTTGGTCCACTTTTGGTGCGCACCAGAGTTCGATTGCCGCGTTCTCACCTGCCCAAATGAACCGCACCAGCGGGGCAAACAAACTCTAGTTCGTTTCAACCGAACTAAAGGCTGTCGGTGTGAAAATGCCCTTAGACCAATCTAACAGTTTGGTGTGTTCAGATGTGTGTACATGTACCTGCTCCTCTGCGTGTGTGTGCGGGTGGCTGCAGCGGTCTTCTCTTCATCAGTGATGTTCTGCTCTGTCAGCTCTGACACCTTACACTTGTCCATCACCACCATCTCGATCTCTACACGCACGCACACACACACACACACACACACACACACACACACACACACACACACACACACACACACACACACACACACACACACCTTACTTGCATAAATATCCGTAAATGTGAATTTTATTTTATAACATGCTTTTCACATTCACATCACACATCCTCAGAAAAAACTCCCATCATAGATATGAAGACAGAAATGAGCTATTGTCACCAGTGAATATGAATGTAAAGTCTGAAGTGCTTCCTTCTCATCCTTCACTGGTTAAAAAAAAATGACATGTGTTGAGGCAGCAGGATTACTATTGATTAGGGAACAAAATATTCATTTTCAACGCATAAACCTTATTTGATAGCATTAAAATGTAAGGATCAAATTAAAATATAATCCATGACACACGGCATGTCTAATTTACCATCTATGCGTCACAAAGTTTCTTATTTTACCTCTTTTCTTATCAATCAGTTAAATAGGGTGGGTGTTGTTTTTCCACCCCAAATGGTACGTTTCATACTGAAACTATCTGTTCGTCTGCAGCCCACGTTGCTATTTGTGTTAAAAACCCATGCTGTCAAAAAAAATCTGTGCTTTTGCGCCTTCTTAAGCAATGAAGATTGCATACCCCTGCACAAAGACTCTCTGCAACAAGTGTTTATTCAGTCAGTAATAAAGAGTAAGAAGGAATCCTTTCAGGAGGAGTGAAATGGTGACATTTTTACGTAACACACACAAACAAACACAAACATGCACACGGAGCAGGAGTGAGAGACAGGCGGAGAGGTGAGGAGCACAGGATGGATGTGTCACCGTGGAAATGGACAGTCAGCTGCTGCCATGGATAGTTTACTGGACATGTGGTCAGTGCTAGCCATGGTAACCATGGGGAAATTAAAAGGTGCCAAACAAAAGGAAGCAGCTGAAAGAAGGTGAACTCATCTCAAAACTAGCCAAAAAGGAAGTTTTCGTTATAATTAGTTTCTTTCTACTTCTGCATTTTATTTTAGCTTACATTTTAACACTCTTTCATTCTTTGACATTTGTTGTTTTTAACACTTCCTTTTTCAGGAAGAGGCTAATCTGAATTAATCTAAATTAAGCGCCCAAAATGAAGAGCAAAAAAAGCAGAGCACATTTAGAGTAAAAGTTAGGTTTTTTAGTTATTTTGTCTTTTAAAGTTAGTTTCTCTCTTTTTTGTTTGGAGACGAGGACTGCTGCTGTGGTGGCTGTTGGGTAACCAGGGTGCATCATGGGAGACTGTGTCTTATTGATGGGAGTAAAGAAACACTGACAAACAGTCCTGTACTGCTGTGTCCTACGAGACACACACTCACCTTCCGCCGTCTCCCCACTCGCTCTGCTTCCCTTAGAACTCCCTCCTCCTACTCCCTCTGTACCTTTTCCTTTCTCCCTCTCTCGGCCTCCCTCCCTCTCTCCTCCTCTGCTGTCGTCGTCCCAGCCCTCCTCTACTCCTCCTCCGCTGCCTCCTCCCCCTCCTCGAGCTCTTTCGTCATCCTCCTCCTCTCCTAGGTTCTTGTAATTAGGCCTCTTCTGAGTTCTCTTGCGGCCGCGGTGGCGGGACAGCTCCAGGGAGCGCTCCAGAGACTCCAGGGGCTTGGTGAAGCAACGCACACCTCCTGCACTGGCCTGAGGGGTTAGAGAAGGACAGAGAGGCAAGGGGGTGAGATGGGAAGACATCATATGCCTGGAAGTGACAATTATACCTCTTTCACACCGCTGACCAGTTTTGGGCCAAGGTTGTCTGATCAGGGTTCAACCCTCCTTTTGGAAATTCAAACCAAGCCAGTCAACATGGGTATATCCCTGGTCATGACAATTCAGAGATCACCTGGGTCACAACCCGGGAGCAGTGCATAACAATTACCTTAAGTGCTAGAAATGGGCGAGGTTTTACACATCATATTCAGTGAACAGCTAACTTGTCACATACTCCAGTCCAGCTGTATACCACAAGAACTAATGTTTTGTAGCTACTTGAATTTCTTTCTTCTACTATGAAATCGTCAAAGTATTTTGTTATAATGTGCTTTCAAAGATGTTTTTTGTTAAAATAAAGCAGTAGCCGTTCTGTGACTTTGCTTCTTGGTTTTTCACATCCATAGTGTTACACAGTGGTAACACAACACCATACTTCCAAATGTGCTGTATACAGAATGCAGAGAATAGTTCAAAACAAGTGAGAAAAGGTCAGGTAATGATAATCTGGAGTAAACGCACACAGAGGCAGGATACTTAAAAGAAACTGTCCTGTTTCCAGGAAGCAGTACTGCCACCCTTCACTGGTAGAAGTCTGTGCAAAACACAGACACACATGAACACGCGTAGCAACACATGCAAACACTTATATAACTGATATGCCTTTATCTTCTCACACATGCACACAAACAGAGGGCCTTACAGTAAATCCGTCTTGCGCCATCTTGTTGATCAAAGTCTGTTAACACACAAAAACCTCTTCCTCCCCGATATACTTTATCAGAGAAAATTACCACTCGACACAAATGCACACATACACAGTTGATCACTGGCTTTGAGGCCACATCGGTGAGGCCATCCTGGAACTAAAAGTAACCCACTTCTCACATATAGCCCTCAAACTTGCTCCAAAACCCATATATGCACACAGGAAACAGCTGGTAAATGATAAGATGCTGAGCAGAGATGTCAACACCGTCCGAATCATAACGATAACTACTATTACAGTACCATTACATGAGCCATCATCAGTACCAATTTTACTACTGTACTTATTCAGGCTAACCTGAAAAGTGCATTTCTAACAATATAAACTGTTGTGGGATGTGCTCAGGCAACAGAAAAATGTGCCTGAATATTGTGATGTCATGAGAAATCATGCAAACTTGTGGTAAGTTGATTTGTTTGATTGTAATTGTACTCGGTTTTAATTCAATTGCCAATTTGATTGAGTATGTCTGTGCATGTATGCATTTCTCTTTGTGTATACATATGTATATGCATATAATACTGTATTCACTTTTATCAAGACTGATTTATTCCGTTACATTATTATTATTTTTTTCCTGTGGACCCCAGTAAGAGAAGCTATTCAGGATCTAAATAAACAGATCAATACTGTAGTGCCACTGAAAATAAAGGGCCACTGAATGCCAAGGTACCGGTAATCCTGCTTCTGTGGTTTCATTTGAATATAAAGGGTCAACTTTGTTGAAGAATACAAAGAGGAGGAGGATCAGGTATCTCACGTTGAAACGAGGTGGCCCCTTTTAACTTTACTTCTTACGCTAACACAAACCACCAAACACACGTGAAATCGTAGGTACATCGATGCACAAATGTACACTTGGTGTACTGTGTCAGAAGATTTGGGCACATCCTCCTTATGTGCCATTAACAGTTGGAGTTTCTCAGCATACACACTTACTGGAAGGAGCTGTGTGCCAAATTAATCAAAACCAAAACTTATACCTTATGTTTAGGTCTGTTTCTTTGGCTAAACCGATTCATTGCTTAATGATCATGAATGCTAGTAGTAGTAGTAGTAGTAGTAGTAGTAGTGGTGTTTTTTTCTTTTTTCTTTTTTAATTCCTCTGTTTATTACTCCTTCCTGCCTGGCCCATCTCACCTACATCCCCTCTTGTTTTACTCTTCGCCTTTTCTCCATGTTCTCACAAGAAGAAAGGTCTTATAAGGAATACACACTAAAAAAACGTAATTCTTAATTTCAGCTCAGTCTGTATGTATTCCCAGAAGTATTCTTTATTGAACTGGGAATAAGATAAAATATGGTTGTTACGGACTAAAATGTGTTTTTAATGGTTTGTGTTTCAGATTAAAGGACAATTCCGGCGCAAAATGAACCAAGGGGTTAATAACACACGATTAGCGAGTCGACCGTTCTCTGGGATATGTTTTCATGCTAATCGAATGTGTCTCTAGCTTGAAACAAGCTACCGCAACCCGCTGATTAGCTTATAGCACTATTCGTCGGGGCATGGGTACACACCATTTTGCGTGGACTTGTCCTTTAAGTCTGAAGCATAATAGAGTAAAAAGCCTTAGCATCTCAAGTCTTTGTAATCCTTCCTGTAGCCATCCAACAAAAACATTGATATGCATCTACCATCTGTATCAGGTCTGAGCGCTTAGAATTGTATTGTAGTTGCTGCTAAAAACACGGTGTGTATGCTGTCAGACATAAACCACAGACTAGCATTAGTGTGTATGTGTGTTGCACCTGTTAGCGGACTATATTCTGGTAAACCGCTCACACTCTCAGACTATGCTGAGAAATTAATGGAGGTCAGGAAGTGTGTAAGGCAAACCTACACACACACACATGCTCAGACAAACCCCTGCACAAACACACCTTGCAGCACATCAAAATAGGGCACCATTTGCAGGTCAAAGATATACCTTTAAATGCACACACTAAAACAGCTGCATGTGCTTTGGTAAAACGACACAGTAGATACATGTACAGACATGCAAATGTTGTGACATCATGTATCTAACTGGTGCACTTGCAAGAAAACGTGTACAAAAGAGAGAGAGAAAAAAATCTTCCAGGAAAGAGATTTAGGTTAGGTGAGCCAGCTCTGTCAGTGTTCCATCATGTGACCCAATTTCCTGCCACATCACAGACAAACAGGAAGTACCAACTGACCACCTGTGCATAAACAGAGCCCATGCCTCATCTGTCTGTTTCATCTACAATAAATCAAACAATAACACAACAGCAGTTCTATCTGACGTGGCGGAAACAATTAATATTCAGAATCCAACATGCATGTATTAAAAAAAAAAAAAAAGTAATTCTGTACGACTTTTTATTATCTCTTAGGGATTATGAGGAATTATCATGGGCTTTTTCAACAAGAAATCATTCTGCAAAATGCAGGTGTCCTATGTGCCTGCAAACATGCAGAAAGAATAAAAACATGCATTTGTAAGCACATTTAAGCAATAAACAAGGACACAAATACTCACACATCACTGCAGGTTAAAAGAAAGTGAATGGTTTGAATTAGTAACCAGTCTTCAATTCAGAATAATACAACCTTATTTGACTCCTGAATGGAG
>NC_135869.1:23502053-23588891 GCF_031162955.1 Sander vitreus | reverse complement strand
CCACAGCTGGATCAGCTCATTGAATTTGACCTGGGCATTTTGCTGATATACTGCTCAATGGGCACATTCATACTCTGTTCTATAATCAATATCTACTGAATGTAGGCTATGAAAAGATAATGTGCGATGCCAAAAGGTGTCGCATCTGGCGATGAACCAACATTGAATTATCAGAGAATCTGCCGCGCCCCCATGCTTTACGGAGCTTTATACAGGTTCCGCTCATTTTTTTGCTAACAAGTCGTGGATTGGATCCATTTTATTTCCATGGTTGTATCACATTAGACAAAAACTAATATGTTATTTATCAGACGGTAAACAAACACGTACAGCTATATTACCTATATAGACACCATACAACCGCATAATATGCTGCAGTAGACCCAAAATATACTTACACTATTATACCAAATAATTTGAAACCAAGGAGATCCTAATAGCCTACATTATTATTAGACACCATTTTTGTGAGGTCTATTTTTAAAACTGAAAAATACTTTGCACATCTATAATGTGAAATGTTTCGGTACTAGACCATCTATTTTGCCTGATGATGGTCTAGTACCGAAACGTTGCCAGCTATTAAATTTAGTTTTGCAAGTTAGACCGTGTGCGGGAGTTTCTTTGCAAATAAGGTCTATTTTGAAATGAAATACAATGCTATTAGATCCCAAAATATGTTACGGTTAGACGCCATGCTACCAAATTCTGCTGTAGACACCGCTTTTGCTACCAACCTGGGCATTTATAGCTTAGACTAATGAGAGAGCAGGCTGTAATTATAAAAATGTAACGAAATCTGAAAACAGATTGGTCCCACACATTACAGAAATATAGGCCTACTGATGTATAACAGGTAGAAAATGAGCACGCAGGCGACTGAAGTGCAGGCTATATTTTCACATTTCTGTCACGAAACTAACGTTCTCTCCTTGTAGCACTTCTACGACAGAATTGTTGATGGACTTCAGTACTAGCCAACGTGAGCGTATATCTCTCACTGTGGTCTGCTAATATGCATTCAAAGTTATCAATATTGATGTCTGAAGCCAAAGCAGACAGTCAGAGAGACTTAAAATAGGCAAAAAAAAATTAGTGGAACCTATATAAAGCTCAGTAAAGCAGAGGGGAGCTGCAGATTCTCTGATAATTCAGTGTAGCCATCGCCACATGCGACACCTCTGACATCGCACATTATCTTTTCATACATTTAAGAAATATTGATTATAAAACATATATGAATGTACCTATTGAGCAGTACTGTATATCAGCATAATGCCCAGTTCAAAGTAAAACGAGCCGATTCATACTGTGGCGTTGCGCTTGGCAGCTGAGTAGAACTAGACACATGGCTTAGAAGAAATGGAAGGACAGAAGTTTTGCGATGTAACGCAAAACATATTGTGAGGGAAAGCAAAAGTAGCCCCCCCAGAATAATGTAATGTATACAATACATTACACCCTTGAATAGAAATGTCATCTAATCAGCACCAGGACAACTGGTACAAACCAGAGACATGCCTGACCCCTAGAGGCCACAGTGAGAATTACACTGAGAAACACCGAAAGATAGATGGCACTTACTCTTCATCTGTCTGCACACACTTGTCCAGTTCGATGACATGGCTGCCAATAAACCAGACCAAGTTGCTGAAATATGGGACCGCTGTCTTATCTCGTATGTAGTGCAGCATGTGCTGGTTGTCCACTGGAGAGATTAAGGTCAAGATCAAGATTAGGATTGTTACCATGGCTGCCCACGGGTATCAAACAGAGACACAGAGAGAGAGACAGACACACACACACACACACACACACACACACACACACACACACACACACACACACAGTATGTACACACACTTGGTGATCCCCGGATAATCACCAAAATGTGACAGTTAATGATTAAAACAAAACAAAAAACATCAAAATTAAAAGACAAATTAAGAAAATTAACCAACCATGTTAAGTTAAATTAAGTACATAACCTGGTCCATTGTTAATACAATATAAAAGGGAATACTACTGGAGTGGGATTAAGAGGAAAGCCAGTTGAGTTTTCCACTGAAACAACAGTGTGACTGGGGCTAATCTCGCCGTGTTCGCAGTAATCGGAGCTTGCACTCATCAGTTGTCACACTGATGCTTTCTGAAGAGGAGTTTTCTTTAGACAAGAGCAAAACCTAACTTTGTATTTGTAGTAATGAAAGTCAAAACATTAGTCATAGTATAAGGTTTTAAAAAATGTAATACATTTTATTCATGAGCAAGGTTAAAGGGGAACTCCAACGATTTTACCCATCAGAGTGTAAAGGGGGAATACTGCAGCACGTGAAAAAAAAAAAAAAATGTATACAGCCTTTTGTGGCTTCATAGGGAGCTGCATGAAGTATCGTGACTATAAATCGCCTCAAGTGATGTCACTTGAGGAAGCATCAATTATTGCTGAAGAATAGAAGTTTGCAAATGAAAAAAAATATCTTAGGGTGTGGAGTTAGAAAGAAGCGAGCTTACCAGACCTCTGCAGCCCGTTCCTCATCTCTGCTTGAGGCTAGAGGTTCAAGGCTACATTAGACGCTAATAGCATAACACACCCAAATCCCTGTCCAATCTGTGTGTATGGAATATAAAAGACAATATTTCTGCTGCACCAATTTTTCCTCTCTCTTTGTCCGTCGTGAGTCTGTCGATAGGAGTGCAATGCTAAATCAGTGGAGCACTCTTAACACTGGGCAAAGGTCTTATAAAAACTAAAACTAAACTCTAATATCAGACTGAATGTTGTTTTTATACAAAGTTAACGGTAGGTTAAGGTCAGAATAATCCATGCGTCTCAAATTCACACTGCAAGAACAGCAGTAGAGAAACTACAGAGCAGAACAATCTGACACCAGTGTTACATAGCATTTGCAAATATTTCCATGCATTTGTTTTAATGTGTCTGGAAGAAGAGCCTACTGCAGTTCACAGAGCACTTAAGGGAAAACCTGACATTTTAGAGAGTGACTTCTGTTCTGTGAATGACAGCTTAACTGACTTGAAATGTGAAAAGTCCTGGTGTAGTAATACTTTCTCATTTAGTAGTCCAAATGCAAATACAGTAGAAGCTGGTAGTAATTTCACAATACCAAATCCACACGGGTCAAACTGAGAAAAGTAATGAATGAGCAGCCAAATCAAATGAATGAATAACATAATAGCAGAAAACAAAGACAAATCACAATACTGAGAGTCACAGTGTCATTCCAGCTTTGTCTATTTAGTAAATGAACAGAGAATTAAAGCAGAGGGGGACACTGACTAAACCCATCACCAAAAAAACAACAACCACCATGTGGGGCTCAGCTGAAATGAAGTCTGTGGAATAATTAATCCAAGAAAAAATAAATAAAAAGGCATGCAGGTGCTTCTGCATGTACTGTATGTAGGCAGGTGATACAGATTGATTTACAAGAACAAGAATTGCAAGGATATTCATACCAGTACGTTGTTTACAAATACACAGTTAGGAACAAATAGGGCTGGGTAATAAGTAATAATAACAAATTGTAAACCAATTTTTGTAAACATTTTAAATGTGAGGTATTTAAAGTAATATAAGACAAGTCTCACATTAACAGCAACTATACTGATAAAAATCAACCAACTTGACTGGCTTATAGACTTATTTATATATATAACATTTGTTTTAGAATTGTATCTACATCAATGTACTGTATGAACAACTGGACAGTACAAGGAAAGAAAATAACAAAACATATTTCTAGGATACCCATCCCTAAAAAAAGACTGAATGAATGGAACCAACTTACATGAAACTGGAGTTAGGCAGATGGGGCACGCAGAGGGAGGAGGGAGAGGAGGAGAGAGACAAGGAGAGGAAGAGTAGGAGTGGTTGTTGAAGAGGAGGAGGGAGAGGGGGAAACAGACACAGGGTTAATGTGTGTAAAGGGGCGGCTGTGGAGGGGTGGAGGTTGGGAAGGACCCCGCAGGCATCTTAACATGAACTGCAAATAATGGCACATCTGGCAAAGGAGTTTATACGTTACCTAAACATTTTAAATTATTCATTATTTTCAGGATATCACATAGCTTTTCACTATGTAACAAATCAACAAGAGAAAACTGAAACAAGCAGCAAGATACCACAGAAAAAAAGCTAGTATAGTAACATAATTTGACTAAAATATCTGCAGGATAAAATCCTTTTCCAGGTTGTCATTTATGGCAGAATGTGACATATCAAAGCATCAAACTGTGACATGTTCAACATTATGATGTTAAAAAAAAGCAGATTTCATTGTAACACCCTGAACCATTTTCAGTGTTGTGACACAGCAAGTATTTAAGGTAAGGGTTGATTTAGGAAAGTAATTATTAGCAGGGGTTTTAAGTCTTTTGAACTTTTGCCACAATAAGACACAGCTTTGACTGCATAAAATTACACCGCAATGCATATTAGTCATTACAGCAGTGTCTCATCCTGTACATCAGGATACAGATGTTCTGTGTGGTCCCCTAACAATTCTCAGATGCTGCAACAAAAGTCAGAGTTGCTGCATTGAGTTGATGCTTCCCTCTTTGACAGATTCCACATATGTCATGGCCAAACAGCAATGATACATTCCCCACAACATAGGTTACTTCATAAATGACTTATATTCATATTACGATTTAAGTCAGTTGTGCTAACTGTTGTGACGTCACCTTTGTAGGGAGTCACAGAATCAAGACTTTATGAACAAGACCTTATGAAAAATGTAAGACACAAAGTTCTACAGTGTTGAGTGTTACATGCAGGGCTAAACAAACAGGTACGCCACAGTTAATATGTTGCAGTGACTGTATGTTAAGGAAATGTTATGTATAGTGAAGAGAAGCATGATGTGTGGAGTAAAGCCAAACCTACTAAATGCACCACCCGCCTCCCCTGGAGTGACAGCGCAGAGAGGCGGCAGGAAGAAGGAATAGAGGCAGCACAGTGCAGAAAGCAACCCAGCCTTTGGAACAATCCTATTGTTAACACTCACAGCATCACTGTTGTCCTGCTCCTGCACTCGTAGGGCATTTATTTTGAAAAACCGTAAGGTTGCAGTATATTTTTGGGTGGAGGGATTTCAACGACAACTTTGCATGCTGGGTAGAGTGGACTAGCGGAAGAGCTAGTTCGTTTAAAATTCAGGAAATAAGCGCACGTGAGATCAGATACTGAACCTTGTGGCAATTCTACCTTGAACGTTGCACACAAGTTCAAATGTTAGCCGATGTCTCAAGTACATGGCTTCAAAAACCAAAAAGGTTTTCTGCTGTTATTATATGTTCTATACAAATGTAAAAGTATGTAATTATTCATAGATATTTGATGCTGATTATCCTTATATCTGCATACTGTGCATCACAATTGGCTTGCTGCAACAGAAACAAAACCAAGGGCAAATGTTTGAATTCAGCAGTGAGATAACGACAAATGTATAGAATAAGAAAAGGGAATAAAGCCCTTCATTTTTCCTCAAAGTAACCAATCATCCCCCCAATGTGTCATGTTTGCACAACAAAAGAGACCCTCACACCTGCTGGCTGGCCGAAGAGTTTCAAGGGTTATAGCCAGATATAGATTCTGATATAGATACTTGAAGTTCTCTGTTTGTTTGAATAGTAACAGGTTGCTGAGAATAATAAACAGATTTCCACGTACAACTTTAGTTGCAGGACGTTTTGAAAAACTTAAAATATAAGAATAGTTAAATAACGGCTTAAAAAAGGTATTATTTGGACTACGTCACACTTTTAGAGAGCCACTCTTTTACAATATAATAAAGATAATCACATACATTAGAACGCAATAAAACATTTAAGGCCAGAAATTCAGCAGATTGTGTGTGTGTGTCACAGTGTTACCTGTTAGTCATGCTCATGCACCAGAAGCAGCAGCAAGAAGAGGGCAGAAGTACAAAGAAAGGCGGTAGGCAGTCCCAGCATCTCAAGAGTGTGTGCATTTTGTGTAAGCACACGTGTGTATGGTTAGCATGTACACATATGTGTTCCCGGCACTCACCTTTGTAGACGTTGAGTGTGATGGTCCGGACTGCGATGCGGACCATGCTTTCAGGATGGTTGAAAAACTTAATGGCCTCGGTGTACAGGGCAAAGTCATTAGTGTGCTGTGTGTGGGAGACAGAGAGGGGGCGTCGGTGAGCAAGGCACAGTATTGCGGCATCCCGCAGAGCGCGCGCGAGAGAGAAAGCAGCTAGTGGAGCCAGAAATTCTGGGCAGTATTGTATTTTGATAAGAAAAGTTTTAACTGAGAAAAGGTTCTACAATTGTTTGTTTTTTTGTTGTTTTTTTTACAGAAATACAGGCTGGGAAAATACACATAAGTCAAAGTTATTTTGAAGTGTGACAGAATTAGCCAAAGAAGGAGAGTTTCTTCACCTTCAGTAAACAACTAGCCCCCAATTTACTTTATAGACCAACTCAAATCCTACAGATTATAATAAATATCTCATGACTCCTAAAATCCAGACAATAGGGACGCTGTACTGGATGTGAGTGAGCCGGTTTTGTCTCTGAATTTTAGAGGTTGCACTTCACATCAAAAGATTAGTATCAAGCAAAAGAACCCATTGTAAGCTTTTGATTTGGGTGTTTTTGGCTCATCCTGAAACATGACAGACACAGAAGAAGACCAAGCTTAACTAAAGGGACTTCTGCTCCTAACAATCTAACAGTACTTTAGATGGGCAACATGTATTAACATAGTAGCATGCTACACTTAGTAAATGTGCGTATTACAAACCGGCTGCTCCGCATCTTCCAGTCATCTTTCTCTGTGCCAGTGCCTGATCCTCTATTAGGGCTGGGCGATATGGAAAAAATCAAATATCACGATATTTTTGACCAAATACCTCGATATCGATACCGCAACGATATTGTATTGTTGACTATTGGTGCTTTCACAAAATATTTACACAATGAGATTTTTGATAAATAAGCATTAGTAATGTGGATATAATGACTAAGTGGGTAAAGGCAAATAATAGAACAGTTACAGTCTGGGAAGTTCAAAAAATGACATCACGTTAGTGTAATGCAGCCTTTAAAACCAGGAAAAGACAACACTTATGCCATATCACGATATTACGATATCCAAAATCTAAGACGATATCTAGTCTCATATCACGATATCGATATAATATCGATATATTGCCCAGCTCCATCCTCTACCCAACCATTCCACAGTCACTGCAACCTCCAGCCAATCACAGTTGAGGGCCAGAAACAAACCGAGGTGACAGCTAATGAAAGAAACTTGACCCTGACACCAAACCCAAACCAAGAGTGTGTCCTCTGATCTTAAAAATGTAACGGTGTGGATCTGACAGAACAGAAGTGGCCAAAGTATTCAGCTATCCAATAGCACCCTCTGGAGGAGAATAACCTTTAAATCAATAAAATATATATTACTTATAATAAATGAAGTAAGACATGAGTTATACACATGCCTATTGTAAATTGTGAAAAAGAGAAGGTTGCAGTTGAGTTCATTTTTGTATTCTAAATATAGTTTTCTTTCAGCCTGACCAAATGTCAGCTAAGTTATTTAAAACTCTAAATCCAGTAATGAGAAATTGTCTTCCTTTGCATTCCAAAAAGGCAGCTTTTACTATACTTGTTAATTGATGAAGTGAAGGAAAATGCATCTAAAATAAAAAATAGTTATAGGTTATTTAACCACATACTACTCTCAGATCTACACCTTGGGTCTGGTTTTGGTTTCAGGGGTGAAGCTACCATCGACAGTACACCAATAACTTTCCCCAGCACACAGGCCAATGGAAGGACTACAGATACTGCTGAAACACTGAAGGGTAACGACGCACAGACACTCACAGCAGCAGGCCTAAAAGATAATATTCTATTCAAATCAAGAATAACAGTGTTGAAACTTCATTTCAGAGAAACAATATCTTGTTGTGAAAACTGTGGTCTATAATAAGTATAACAAATGAAACATTCAAACCCTCAAATGAAGGTAACATTGACACGTGTGTTTGTTTCAGCTGGTAAAGAGAGAGATGACTTATGGACAACTTCGGCGAAATCAACCCATCTACACAGGAAGCTGATGTTTTGAAAGGGGGAAGTGTGCTGCTGAAAGCTGGTGGATAGAAGTAGCCTGATAAGTACAAACACATGTCGACGTGCACAAAAATGCAAGTGACAAATGAGCTACTGGATTTTTTAGCAAAATAACTGGCTCTATTTACAAGATATTGGTTTTGTGCACCACTGTAAAATATCACAAGTAGTAAAGTTGCTGAATTAAAGCAACAGACATTTTTCTCTGTCTCTGTCTGCCTCGCTGGTTTTACTTATCCGTTTCATCACTCCCTACCTTCATTTTCAGACTCTAATCTTTCGTCTCTTCCTTCCTCTTTGTGATAGAGAGTGCACGATAAGTATTTGACATTGAATGAAAGATCCTCTAGGTCTCTTTTCTTTCACTACCTCTTTCTTCACTCTAACACCCCCCATGGGTCTATGGCCTCACCTCATTGTAAAAGAAGTGCACGGTGTGGTTGTTGAGTTTGAGTGACAGGGTCTTGAGGAAGGAGATATAGTAGGCCATGATCTCCTCGTCCGAGAAGTCAAACTTGTGGACGATGATGGAGTTCACGTGGTTGTTCGACAAGAGGTAATCTGAGAAGAGAAGAGACTTGATCAAGCTTGTTCACACAGCACTTGTTTTTAGAAAGATGACCTTTTGTGAACTCCTGACAATCTTGCTATTTACCATCCAGGAGCCCAGTGACTGTAGAAAAGCACACTAAACACCTAAAGCTGAGAGTGCACAGCATCACCGCACTACTTTCATTCTTGCTCTACAGCCATCAGATCAACAGTGAGGTTTGGACTACTGCAGTGACTGTTGTGTACAGTGAACATCAGAAAAGACTATTAATTCCTGTTGCGATGATACCCTAACTGTGATTTTTAATACCTCAATTAACCTACGTGCAAACGTTGCTTTATATAAGATAACAGGCCACTGTATAAATGGCAGTATATCATCTACTGAGTCGTTGGTTAACTAGCAACAACAAAAAATGCAGCAGGCTGCTCTGCATTGTATATTTCAACAAAGAAAGGCGGTGCAACATGCCTTGCATTGTTTAGTCTACAAAATGCATAACAACCCATGTACACATCTACATGCTGTTGATTTTAGGGCAATCCAATACAAGACTCCTGTTATAACTGTTACGGGTTTCTTTCACTGTTTAGATAGAGTAAGATGTTTCTAATATTCTTATACAAAATAGAAACACCATTCAATACAATGTAAGTGCATTGCAGTATGAAGTGTTCTCAACACCCCCACAGCCTCAAAACATACCATGAGTCACCACACAAATAAATAAAGCAGCAGTCTAAAATACATTTTAAAAAGTGTTTTGCATGTCACAGGGCTATTTATTTGCAATGCATTGTGTCACAACACACATATGTTTCTATTTTTTTTCTTCAACCACTGTTGATTTAAATACTTACATAGGGAAGTCTCATGGCTAATGTTTTCAAACAGTATGTTGAGGGTCTGGAGGAGTTGGACACACACGTAGCGTCCCGACTTCTGACGTAGGATGTTCAGGAAGAACGCAAACATGTTTTTCTCCAGGAAGAAGCTGAACACACACAGGAGAGTACACAGAGACACATACAGGAGTCAGTTCATGGTGATTGATATAGAATTATCAAAAGAAGAATATTTCTCTTTTGCAGCGTCCTGGTGGACTTGTGGTCAAGACCCATACCGTATACCCACAATGTCACTGATTTGATTACGACAATGGACCTTTGTTGCATTTATACCCTCCTCTCTCCCCATGTTTCCTGTCTATCAATACTAACACAATCTAATAAAGGCAACGAGCCAACAACTAATCTTAAAAGAAAGACAGGAACCTGTACAACCATCATTTACAGTACTGTTTTACTTAGTCTTGAATGGTTCACAGTCGGAGATCAGAGCAGCATGACGGATCAGATTAGCAATTTTGCCATTTAGAAGGTGGGGGTAGGAGTCTTAAATTGCCTGAAAGTGTAAACTGGAGTATTAGTACCGCCCTACACTGCTACTACTATTATTACTAGTCATAGTTCTATTATCTTTACTGTTACTATAATTGCCACTGTTCATCGTGTCATTCCATTATTCCCACTGCTATAATTATTATGAGTCATATTTCTCTCTCTCGCCCTCTCTCTGATGGCTTCTCATACATTTCTGTGTTAACAAACCATCTGGTGCGTCATTCTACATATTTGTAGTTTCAAGCGAGGGATTTGACATTGACCGGTACTTACTCAAATACAGAGCTGTCATTCTGGTCTCCCCAGATGAGGATCTCTGTGATGGAGCGGATGGTCTCCACTAGAAGATTTCGGTTGTGATCTGTCACTGTTGTGTTTTTGGTCAGGACATGGTACATATACCTGATAGAGAGACATGAATGAAAGAAAGATGCTGTGAAAAACAGTGGTAAAAGCTGCAGTGTTATGTAGACATACCTGGACGCTCTCCTACAGATCATAATAATTAAACAACCTATATTCAAATAAAACCCATCTAGATGTCAAAAAATAAATAAATGTGTTATTACTATGAGCCTACAAAAGGTAGCTTCTAATTTAGAATCAACGGGCCATCTCCAAATACCGGTAGTGTAATGTATTAATCACCCAATTCAAGCCCCTACACTGTAGTTACACCCACACGTTTTCATTCATTTTGCCCGATTACACTGCCTCTGTGGGCGTGTGCAAACTGAGCTGGATTTTCTCTCTCACTCTCTGTTTAATTTGTTGCACCTGTTGTGGTGGGACGACTTTAGGTTCTGTCATTTTAATTGGTAATTGCCACCATAGCACCCCTAACGTTACTTGACTTAACCTGAGCAGAGGTCTAGCTAATCAGCAAGAAGAACTGAAAACACCTGTGCAGGCCTTTTACATTGTGATGCTTCGATTGTCAGCTTGTATGGATAGTTAATGGTTGATACTGGCCTTAATGTCCAAAATCAGTTAGGTAAGGTTAGTAACGTTACAGTGTAAATTCTGTTTTAGGGTGGATTTTCACTTTAAGCTAAAAGCTAACGTTAGCTCACATGTCTATCCACCTTGCCAAACAGAATATAAACGACACAGCAACCATATATTTGAGTTAACGTTAGCTGACTGGACAGCTACAATTAAGTTAGTTGAGTACTGTTATTTTAGCTGTTAACAACTAACGTTGCGCTAATGATAATAACGCTGACACAGTCTCAAACTGTTATCATAGAGGATAACGTTAGCATATCTTATGCTAGCCACTCACTTCAAATGGTCCAGGGAGTGGATGTTTTTTGCTTTCCCCTGTCCTCCAACCCAGCTCCGTGACCGGCCAAACATGGTTGTGGTTTTAAGGGGTGTGATGTTTTGACAGGCGCGTTATTTTGCTAACGTAAGTGTCCGCAAATCAATCCATTACACCCACTTTCCCGTACAGATAGCTACTTAGCAAACAGAAGATGATAGGCGGCGATAGAAGCGCTGAGGGGTCATTACGTAACAAGTTGGTGTGTGGTTTGTCTGGGAGTTGCTGTTCTCTCCCCACATTTCCAATATGGTCCAGCATACAACAGCGAGTGGAGGAAAACTACATCATTCACTTCCAGTTTAGCAGTGACGGTTAAAGCACGCGACACGTCCTGAAAGACCAATCACAGCAGAGCATGTCAAGCGGCGAGCCAATCAACTGCCGAGGCTTCAGGTGTCCCTTTGTGGTCAGGACTGTTTTGATGCACTTGGCTAAAATGTTGGTGACGGTTAGCTGTAAATACATCGGCAGAAGCGTGTATTTTTAAATGTTTCGTATTTCCCGGACGGATGTTTAACGGTATACAAGAAACTCCAAATAACTTTGCTTCTAGAAATGTTCGCGTTTCTTTTCACTAGCATTGCATGCTACTGTTTTTAGCCCTAGCCAGCTGGCATGGCGTGAATCCTGCAAACCCAAAGAACCAATGTCAAGAATGCGTCGAGCTAGCTAACGGGGTATTTTGATACGTTCTGCCGGTTATTTTTAGCTATGAATGTTGTGTTGCTTTCTTATGGACCTTACAGATAAAAAATACCACTTAAAAGCTGCCTCTCAATCACTGTTTGCAGATCGGGACGAGCCGAAATGGACGCCCCATCACCCCAGACAGATTTCTAGTGGTGACACTAGCAACTCCAGTCCGCCACAACCTGGCCCCGCAAGAACCCAAACCGCGGCTCTCTTTTTTTTTCTTCTTCTATGACACATCCAATTTATGCCCAGCTAGATTCGGTAGAATCGCTGTTGGACAAACTTCCATATATGTTTTATCTGGGCCTGTTCTTTGTGAACGTCCTGATCCTCTATTATGCCTTTCTGATGGAGTACATCGTCCTAAATGTGGGGATAGTGTTTCTGCCTGAGGATATGGACCAGGCGCTGGTGGACCTCGGGGTGCTGTCCGACCCGGCCTCTGTCCCTTATGACACGGACAACGAGCTGGATGTTTTTGAAGGTTATCTTGAGTGACAGGGCGGTCCTGGAGCAAGAAAACTAAATGTTAGTGGCGGTGGTGATGATGCAGAGTTCTGGGGCAGATTGGACCAGCGTAAACACTGTGGTCAGTGATGTGAGGAAAACATGCCTCAAAGCGGATGCTGTTTCTCACACAGACATGTCAGTGAAAAAGTAAGCAGAGAACACAAGACATGCTGTGTTTTTTTTGCTGTGTTTCATGGAATAAGATACTAAGAGTATAACATTATTACATTTAACATTATTACTACTCGACCCAGTGGTTACCTCACAGGGCAAACAGCAAAAAGACGTTGTATTTTAATGGAGCAATTCATACAGGAGGTTTAGTGGTTCTAAACAAAATTTGTATACACAAAAGCTCCCCCTTTTTATGTTATGTTGTAAGAGAAGCTATGCTTTGGTAATGATATTCTGTAACTTTTTTTTTTTTTTTTTTGCC
Source organism: Sander vitreus (assembly GCF_031162955.1). Taxonomy (NCBI): domain Eukaryota; kingdom Metazoa; phylum Chordata; class Actinopteri; order Perciformes; family Percidae; genus Sander; species Sander vitreus. The sequence goes on along the minus strand of NC_135869.1, from coordinate 23,575,830 downwards.
ACATATCTAGGTTTTCTCTAAAAGAAGGTATCCTGAGGAAGAGATTCAGCACCACTGGCCACATGATCAGCGACTGTCCCATGGGTGGAGCTCTCTGCACTGGACCAGCTGTCGGTCTAGTCTGATGCCATTCTAATAGCAATTGACTCCAATTGGACACCATGAAGTTAGCGCTGGCATCTGTGTTCACTTTAGACACAATGAAAGAGAAAAAGGAAGCACAGTGTGCTCGAAGTAGAAAGAGACAAGTGATCCCTGTGGATGTAAAATGAATGTTACCAGAGATGTGGAGCATGACTCAGATCGTCTAAATTGCCGCCAGTTCAGATACAGTAGCCTGATGTGGCTGGCATTTACACTGAACAACTGCCCAGGCTGTGTGAGATCTGGTACTCGACTGCTGAAGAAGTGAATTAAAACTAGCCACTTCAGTCACAGTGTGATGTCCTACACAGTGTGACATCTCAGAAGCACTGGCAAAGAGTTGGAAAACGATGTCCACTGTAGGTCTGTTGCATACTTAATCACTCACAGTACAACTATTTTTTTTTTTTTTAAGTTTTCAGAATACAGAATGCATTGCTACTTTGCAGGCTCATAGATCCTTGAGGTGTACATTTAACATGTGTCTTTTGAGGTCATCCATACTGTATATTTGCTTCAGGGATGTACACACTCTCAGGAGCACAGTTAGAAACTGGGTGCACTGGCGAGACACAGGCTGTGAAACATAGGAGACCCTTAATCTTTTCAAGCTCTCTTATGAATCAGAAACACCACACCGCACTTGCCACACTCTTCACGGCAATGCAGCAAGTATTAAAGCATGAAAAAGAACCTCAGAAGAAGTGCTTCAGATATTTCACTTTTTCATCCTTTAATTGTTGCATTTGTGTTTTTGTTTTTTAATGTTACAAATGTGTGTTAGACACCGAAAAGACTTGACGCATGATATTAGTTGTGTGTTTTTAAAAAGGTTTAGTTGTCAGAGTTTGGTTTTATCACACCTTCTTCTGTTCAGTTTATGAATTTGGAATTCTGTTAAAATGTATATTCTTGGCAGCAATAATAAACTGAATTCAAGCAATGAGGCAATTCAATACTATATATTTGCAAGCCTTGAAGGTACTGTACATACTATAGGTCTGTGAAGAGCACTTATAGCCCAGCTGATTAACTAACATTGATTTTTGGAGGCAACACAGAGGAACCAGTATTTTCTCACAGCGCCTGTCTACCAGAATAAGCAAATATCAAAATAAAACTAAAATAGTCATTGCAATGTGGTGACGGTCGTCCACCAAATAACTGAAGTTGTAGAGACAAAACACGTTTAAACATATTTGCACATGCACTGGTCATACTCTAAACAAGCTTTAGGTGTCATCAGGATCTCATTGTCTGACAACCTTTCACCAAGATGGGGTTTTCACCAACACTTTGCCATTTCAAATGGCACACTAAATATAACCAGATAATTGCCCACAGCCACATTGTGAAATGAATGAAAAAGAAAAAAACCATGCTAGACAGGGATGTTAAAATATGATTGTCAAAAACAGTGACGACAGCGCAGTTTAATATGAACAGACTTATGATATTTACAATTTCAAGCTGATTTCTTTTACCACGCAAGACTGTTTTTCAAATAATTCATACCAGAATTCAACCAGTATTGATTAATTATGACTTATAACCAAATTATTTCTTCGTTCTGGATTAAGGCTACCAGTAAGCAATATGTTGTGCTGCCATTTTCAATGTTTGGATTGTTTATGCGTTTGTATAAATCAGCGTGTCTATTTTTGGGCGGGATAAAAGTGAATCTGAAACAGCATTTAGATCACGTGACACTAAAGCTCAGGATACTAATATTGATTAAAATACCGAAAAACATGTTTGTATGGCATCTGATCAAAAAGATCAGAATCAATACAAGGAAAGGGCTCACTGTTGATGAACAGTGAATCGTATTCTGAAAATCAATTGCGAGTGCAGCTGTGAAATGGGGAAGATCTTACTTTTGTATGAAAACTGTTTATAAATCACTGGTGTTATAGTTGCAGGTACAAGACTGTTTGTGGCATTTCCCGGGCTTGATACCACACTGTGCTGGTCAGGTTTTGATCCACTCTGCTCACATCTTAGTTTAGTGAAAACTCGTGATACTTCCCAAGGACTGTAACAGATCAGCATGCAGCCTTTACCCAGCGCTTGTGTCAACCCTCCATATCTGCTTCTTTGGAGACATGCACATGCTATGATAAGCAATGGATGGTAACAGAGTTTTATTTTCTACTGTGTATTTAATAAACTTTGAGCAAATACCAGCTTTTTCGCCGTTTCCTTCAACTGTCACTTTAGATGTGTGTTCATTGATTATCTTGCAGTTGACAGAACAATTGTTTTTAAAGTGATCTCAGACTGTTCACTTGTTAGCGTGTGCTTTTTTGGTCTCACTTTACATTTTGTCCACAAGAGAGCATTAGTGCACCAGAGAACAGCAGGAGCTAGGTGCAATGTTTTGATGCTGCTGGGGCTTGATAAAGGAAATCCACATCAACTATTTTCTTTTTCTGTTTATGGAGATTTAAGTATGGCGTTGTCTATTTACTCAGTCACTGCTGCTCGTATTCTTCCTTCTCATATCAATTATATAGCCACAATATTGAAACAAAATCAGCGAGATTAGAAGTGGTTCACATCTATGACGAACGTGACAAAATGCAAAACTTCAAATGTTCAAACATGGCCCAAATTAGCCCCATAATCAGACTGAATTACCATTTTTGTTCACTTCATACATTTGAACTGATGAACAAATCTGAGAAGTGGGTGGTGGTTCGAAAGTCTGGTAAAAAGAACAACATTGTCAAGCCAAAGCATCAGAACCTCCGATATCCTGACTTTTAACCTTGGTGTTAAGATGGATAGTGATTTTCAACTAGAGAAACATAAATCCTCTTGTAAAAGCTAGTTTCTTTCAACTAAGGCTGCTTAAAAAGCTGAAGCCATTTTTATCTTCCACTGATTTTGAGAGGGTTATACATGCTTTTATCACAACTCGCCTGGATTACTGACTCCTTACCGGAACTCGTATACGAGATCACATTACACCTGTTCTTGCTTCCCTTCATTGGCTACCGGTTTGCTTTAGAATACATTTTAAGATTCTGTTGTTCGTTTTTAAAGCTCTTTATGGTCAAGCCCCAGCTTATTTCGCTGAACTACTGAAGCCGCACGCTCCTTTCTACATTTACACACTCCTCCTACATTTTTAAATCACGACGTAAAACTCACTTTTATTCATTGGCCTTTAAACCTGCTTGAGAGTTGTATTCTGCATTTTCATGTTACAGTTTGTTACTTATTTTAAATGTTCGTTTTGTTACTCGTGTGTTTATAATCTGTCCTAAATCATGTCAATGTCCAGCACTTTGGTCAACCTGGTTGTTTTAAATGTGCTTTATAAAGTTGGATTGGATTTTAATCTCAAATATGGGTCAAGCCCCCCCCCCCCCAAACACTGGATCCTTCATTTCCCATAATGCTACTCAACAGCCTCCCTGTCTGGTAGATGTCTATGCCTTTCAAACTCCACACCACCCAGAATGTAACACATACTTTCTTCTTAGAACTGCAGTCTCCAACCCCATTAAAGGGTAATATAAATCACAAGAGACATCTTAAGGTCACAAAGTGATAACCAAGTATTCATGTTGTCAGTGAAGTTCACTTTCCCACACTTATTTTTCCATGATATCACAACTGGGGAAAGTCTGCCTATGACTAACATTTTGGTGGAAATAAATAGCTTAATGCAAATAAAGTAATGTGATCAACTATGCAGTTTCAGACACAATAACACTCTAAACGTCAGTTTGCATCAAAATAGAGAACAGAAACCTGTTAGGAAGGAGGAGAAAAGAAGTTGCTAATGAACTCAGTGAACATGTCAAATGACAGAAAATAATGTACCTGACAAATGAAACATTTTTTTTTTGAAAGTGCCAGGTAAGTGTTAGGCAATGTATAATGTACAGTCATAGAAAGAGAGAAAACAAAAACACTCTTCATATAGCAAGAAAAAACGCATACGAAATACAACAAATCTATAAAATTGCATAAAGACAAGTAACAAGTAGTGCAAATGTGCTTCTTCAATTTTACCATTAGCACTAACCCATACAGTATACATATGCAGTACTGTGTAACGCTGAAGGATGAAGTATTACTGTGTGTCACTGAGTAGAATCTTTGAAAGAACCTGATAAAAATGAACTGTTGAATAAAGCAGCAAATAATTTTGCATTTTCTGTTAAAGTTCCGTCTCTCTCTCTCTCTCTCTCTCTCTCTCTCTCTCTCTCTCTCTCTCTCTCTCTTTAACAAACATGCTTTAGAAAATGGATTGTGTAGTGTAAACATGTATGCCTGAGATGCATGATAAAAAAAAGTGCATAGCCTTGAGGTTTCATATCATTCTACTGCAAAAGGATCCGGTTGTCGTGCTGCTGAAGTCTCTCAAACACTCCGTATGGAATACACTGGTTCCACATCCTATGATAGGATGTGATGGAAAGAAATATTATTATGTTGGAAGGAAATTAGATAACAATACTTTAGTTTTTGGTTGTGTTTTATGAAGCAACAATGATCACAAACACAGGTCTTCTTACCTCAAGGTCTTCATTTTTTTACAGTTTTTCAGACTGGCTCCCAGGCTCTGAGCTCCAACATCTGTTAGCTTGTTGTACTTCACACTGTCAAACAGAAAACAGATTACACTTTAATTAATTTAACAACTTCAATGTGTACTACTGTGTCTACTGATAGTGACAAATCCATGTAAAACACATTGTATTAACATATACTGACTACAGACCAACAGATCAGCTGATCAACATTTACTAGTATCTAACTTGTATCTAATAATGTCACTGGTTCCTCCTTTGATGTGTGTGTGTGTGTGTGTGTGTGTGTGTGTGTGTGTTTGTATTCATTTTAACCAGTCTGTACAAGGTTTGATGAACATTACATTCAGTCCAAAACACGGATATCATAGTAGATTTTCTCATTAATTAGATAAACGAAGAGGTATACATACACACAGAAATCATGAATGTCTAAGGAAAATTTGTGAAATGTATGGTCTTACTCCAGGTTAGTGAGCGAAGCCATGTGTGGCAGGACATCTGCTAAACTCTCCGCCCCTTCATCAGAAATCACGTTACTGTAGAGACTGTAAAAAAAAAGTGAGAAAAAGAGGGAAGTGAAATTATGTGGGTCTCTATAGTATGTGCCACTGTGGGTGTTGTTGTGTAGTTATATGTCTCTGTGTGTGTGTGTGTGTGTGTGTGTGTGTGTGTGTGTGTGTGTGTGTGTGTGTGTGTATTATATACCTTAAACAGTGCAGTTTGGGCAGGGCCCTCAACGTGGTTGCCAGTTTTGTCACCCCCTGGTCTCCTATACAATTCTGTGACAGACTAGAAACCAGAAGGAGAGGGTAAACACTTAGTTCAACACACACACTGCACATAAGATGAGACATGAGAAAGGAACATGTACTTACTTGAGTATCTCCAGGGAACCAAGTGAGACTAAAGCATCAGCCAATTTCTCTGCCCCTTTGTCCCCTATCTTACTGTTCTCTAGACTGAAGGAGGAGAGAGAGAGAGATTGAGAGAGAGATTGTCAGACACTAGAAACAAACACATAAAGACAGAGGGATACCTGCACTGAGAGAGAACTTGAAGTAAAGGTGTGTATATTTACTCTAAGTGCTGTAGGTTATGTAGACCTGGCAGGAGCTCCCACAGCTTAGAAAGAACCAGGGGACCTTTCCCTGGACCAAGTCTACAAAGAAAGATAATGTCGTCATTGTCATTGTCATTGTCATTGTCATTATGAATTACAATTTCAAATGTCTACTCACGCAAGCTCCAGCCTGTGTAGCTCTTTGACAGCTGGTACTCCCTCGGCCAGAATGGAATCTGATTGGCTGGAATTACAAGTACACACAACACACACATCAGTAGCCAAACTCATAGTTTGTATTGCGAAGTGAGTGTGTGTTTGGTGTGTGTGTGTGCGTGCGTGTGTGTGCGTGTGTGTGGGGTGATTTACCTGTCCGACAGCTTCTTGCACGTATGTATGTTCACCAGCTTTGCCAAGTGCTCTATGTGACACACCTGTGTGGCCTTCAGAGGGTGGATCTTGAATTTGGACACCATCCCTTGTAGGAGCCCTTCTTCGCCACTCTGCTCTAACTGCTCCCATAAGGTGATGACATCAGCAATGCATGCCCTAGAAGATACCCAATGGTTGACATTGGTATCAATAGAATATCATCAGACAGTGATTAAGGAATACATTGCCAAAAAATGCAAAGCTCTATTTGAATTATATAAGTATTATAATGTAGTTAGTTAAGTGCTACTGTACTGGATTGTGGAAAAAATCCAAAGCTTGACAGACCTGCCCTTATTAGGGTTGCTAAGCTAAGATTGGACAATCAATGTTTGGGGAACAACCCCAATCAATACCAAGCAGCTTTTTGAGCTGTGAATTGGAACATTTACCTGTATGTGTTGATGTTGTTGAGCCCTGCCAGAGATCTGAGACCCGAAATCTGTATCCCAGAATCCTCCAGATCCAAACAGAACCGTCTACCTTTAGTTCCACCCCTTTCAAGTATGTTCTGCACTGGGAACATGTCCGATGGCTTGAGTGGAACTCCATGAAATGTCAGGACTTCTGGGAGATTTGCTGCCAGGTGATCGACTAATTGCGTGCTGCCACTGTTTCTGCCACCATCACCATGTGTGGAACTAACCTCATAAACATAGTGACATGCCTCCAGAACCTGGGCGGGGTTCAGGTCACCATGGGAAAGACCCTCAAGGTGTTTTCTTACTAAAGCCTGCTTGGCGGCCACCATATCTCTGAAAGCTGTCTCTGTGTATGAGTGAAGCCTCTGCAGCTCTGTCCTGTTGTGGAAAAGAAGCCCAACGGCAAATCGCGGAGTGAGCTCGAGCTCTTCCCTTTGTGGTCGCCGACGTCCCTTCTGGCCTGACTGGAAAGGGAGGGTCTGGATGAAAGCACGGTCTGTTACAGTCCTGGGTAAACAGGAAGTAATAAAGAGTCAGGGAAATACAGAGAGAGTGGGGAACTGAAAGTAAAAGAGGAAAAAGGCTGGGAGTGGAAAGGGATATGCTCTTTCATTTTCAATCAAGAAGAAGAAGAAGATACTATGAACGAGTAAAAGCCTAACACGGTCAATTCACTAATTCATCAAACAATCACTTCTCATTTAATCTGTTTTTATCTCTATAATCCTAATCAAAGACTATGTTTTTCTGATGAATCAAGAAACATTTACCTTGACAGAGCCAAATGGAGCCCTGCCAGGTAACTCTGAAGAAAAGGGTTGGCCCACAACAGGATGTGGTCATCACTGGCATCGGCGTTTTCAGTGTCCGTCTTCCCCTTGTTTCCGCCCTTTTCTCCATCCTCTCCTGCTCCCATTTCTTCTCTGTCCTCTCTTCCTCCTCCCTCTCTCTCGCCACTTGAGACAACCTGCCTCGTCCTCAGATGGTAAGAGAAGAAGAGCCCTGTCCTGTGGCCGAACGCCTTAAGTTTGGCAGATACAGTCCGTCCTGTGGGGAGGATGGAGGAGTTTGCTTTGACCCCATCCCAGGCCAAAGAACTCAGCTGGGACAGCAACTCTCTCTCCTCTGTTCTATCTACTTCCCCGACAACACTCTGCATCTCCTCTCCATCAATGTCATCTTCCTCTTTCTCCTGTTTTTTTGACCCCCTCGCTCTTTGGCTGCGAGAGCGAGTGCGAACCTGTGCTCTGGACTTCGTCGGGGTGTTTTTGTTACCCCTCGTAACTTGAGACCTACTAGAGATTTGTGTCTGGGTTTTTTCTTCTGATTGCACAGATATTTCTGATTGAGCTTCAGCCTGCGAGTGTGTGCTCCTTCTGTCCTTTTCCATTTTCAGACGAAGCACTTGATGGCAGAGCCCGGTTAAGGTTCTCGGTAGGACCTCTAAACCGTTGCATTGTTCTAAAACCAAGCAGACCAACCGACACAGTCCAGGGTTCCAGCAGAGGAGATGTAGATAGCTGCAGTTTTTTAAGCGGTCCAAAGCAGATGCTCTGAGGCCAGGGTCAGTGAAGTACTGGGACAAATATATCTCTATGTCTGTGGGGGTGAAGCCACAAACCTCCAAAAGGCTGTCCGTCCGCCGGAGTAGCTGGCTGGCAGTGCCTCTTGGTCGTGTGGAGAGCAGAAGAGTGCAGCCTGGAAGGAGGACCCTCTGAAGGATGGCAGAGTATAACTGTCTTACTGTGTAGGTCTGTGCTTTACTGTCTTTCTGCAATGAAGATATCAAGTCTTTTTCTAGAGTCTGGAGAAGAATTTCATAGTCCCGTAACTCGCCAAACCCATCAAAAATGATGAGCACACGCTTAGTGGCTGCAAGGATTTGAGCGTACACTGCGTCGGGGTCCATGCAGGTAGGAGCAAAGGAGGAAAGGTTTAATAGGAGGGTCTGAAGGCTATTGGTCGGCTCTGTTAAAGAGAGTGCTTTGCCGTCTAAAGAGAAGACAAAGTCAAACTGTGGGATGCAGTCTCTGGACCAGTCAAGACACAGTTTCCTGATCAGGGTGGTTTTTCCCATGCCAGCATTGCCAAGTAGCATTATGTAGCGTCTGGGTTTGTCGCCATTTGAGCCTTCAAAGATCTGAGTGGAAAAAGACCAACATATAGTTACCAGTGAGTTTCAGCAAGTAATTTCAACAATGTGTTTGACCTCTTTCCCTTGTGATATAAACAAATCAAAATATTCATACATCATATTATTGGATTTGGCTGTGTTAAAAAAAAGCACTCGATCATAACCGTTTATATATGTTTAAATTGAACTAAAGGGAAACTCTTACATGACTCTGCCCCAACAAGCTTTTTTGACGATCTGTATCTCCCATGATGACCAGCTCCTTGTCCAGGTCTTTGTTTGTGTTTTTTCCAGAGCGAAGAATCTCTCTCTGGCTCAGTTGCACATTCACATAATGAGAAGTCAGGCTAAGGTCTGACCCCATATCCTGGCAGGTTTGAGTCATGTGTGCTTTGGCATGCTGAATGTAGTCCTTTACAACCGCTGAAAAAAACCCCCACAGCTGAGTTCCAACCCTGCTACTTCACGAAACATGATTTGTACTTTCACAGTTTATTTTACATATATAATAAAAGCATTTGCTAACTTACGTGGAATATCAAGGACCGTGGGAGACGGAGGAAGAGGGGATTCCTTACATGTAGACATTTCTGAAATGCAACACGTCAAGATATTTGTAACGTGGCAATAACGCTACAAGGTGATTTACACACAAGGAGAAAGAAATCAGACAGATACTGGTACTCACCGTTGCTGGGGGAGAGGGGTGAGGCACAAGGGTGAGACATGGCTTTGCTAGCGGTGTCTGACAGAGATCCTGGTGGGGAGGAACTCATTTGGACTGGCGCTACTGCACCGCCCACTACAAACACAAGAGAAGAACAATTAAGAGACTACATTCACACATACAACAGTTGGCAGAGAATGCTTTCCATGTTGTTGCTTAAAAGGCAGTGCTAAAACTGTAATCTGAATGCTATACTCTACATACCACTAAATAAAATCTTTGCATTCATGCACATGAAGTAGAGACTGGCAGACACACACACACACACACACACACACACACACACACACACACACACACACACACACACACACACACACACACACACACACACATCCCAGTTTAAAGAATATTTTACTCACTCGGGGAGAAGGGTGGCATTTGGCGTTGGAAGTGTGGTGAAGCAGCAGGAACTATATTAGAAATAGGGGTAAGAGTATGTTCTGTTGATTCAGTATGTGCAATAAACAGACACGCATGAGCGGGCAAGGCAAGGCAAGGTAATATGTTTAACACATTTCATACACAAAGTGCTTTACAAAGTGCACAGAATAATTGAAGTATTAAAAGAGGAATTTAACACATTTAACAGAATAAAACCCAAATTAAATAGTCAGAAACATATTGTAAAAGAACATTTGAAAATGAAAACACAGACATAGATAGGGAGTTCAGGATATGGAATTAGATTTACAACACATGCCAAATCCTCTGGGAAGTTTATTCTATCTAGTCTGTTGCATGTTAAATGGATTGGCGTGCATATTTGTCAGTGTCCTTTTTTTTTAATAGCAGTCGCCAAATCCAGAAATGTTCCACTCCTTCTGGGGGAAAGCCTGGGGGCTTTAAACCAAAGATGACCAATAATTGAGGCCTGGGAGACTGCATGCCACCAGATACATAATTCCTGACAGAAACAAAGTAGTTTCAGTCTATCTCGTTACATAGTTAATCGACCCAAATGCAGCATAATATTCAATAAGCCAAGGACTACAATTTTGTCAAAAAAAGCATCTAGACGAATACAGTATATATCCACGACGTTCCACTTCCAGGATTGCTCCGGTGCTGCCAGAAATTCCGCCAGATGCACCTCTTTTCTTTACCTTCCGCTTTCTCTGTGTTGGCATTCTAAACTCCAGTTGATTTCTGAGGACTATGGTTAACTGCTCCTCAGATCTCTGCAGGGTAAATCCAGACAGCTAGCTAGACTATCTGTCCAATCTAAGTTTTCTCTCGCACGACTAAAACAACTTTTGAATGTACACACGTTCCACCATAACAAGTTCCTTTCCGAGGCTATTTTGCAGCGGCACCGTACCTGCGACCGCCCTTGAGGATTGTGATTGGTTTAAAGAAATGCCAATAAACCAGAGCACATTTTACTCCCATCCCGGAATGCTGTGTGGACTAGCCAGACCCTCCTTCGCGGCGCTGTGGAGGAAGGTCTGGCAAAGCGAGACTAAGACGAATATGAAAAGTTGCTGGTGGACAACTTGTTTCATTCAAACAGAATGTTTGGTATAGGTCTGTGGTTGCTAATTACAGCTCTATTTAGGCTACACGTCTTAAAAGAAGCTTGATGACCCAGTTTTCAGGGCAAATAAAACTGCATCATCTGAGTCTTTAGTTCCTCTACACAATCAACATTGTATGTATGTATGTAAATGCTTAACTCACCTAATATGAACCTAGGTGTAGCAGGTGTGTTGGGGAGTGGAAGTCCAATAACTGGAGGAGAGAGCCTCAGTGTCTGAACCACCTGATACGCTGGAGAGTCTGGGATGGTGATAAACTGAATGGAGGGATGGATATGAAGGATTTGTTGAGTGGGGGAGAGACCCACCGACTCTGCTAAACTCCTCTCTGATCCTGTGTCAGTGCCTGCGAAAGAAGCAGAGACAACATCCTTATCTGTCCCTGCCAACAGGTTGTGTTAACCTCGAGCGTATCAGAAACAAGGGTTGACAAGAAAACAAATTGATAGTTGAGCTTCCAAGTGAATAACAAAACGAATTGCACTTGGACTTACAACAGCAAGTAACAACTCATCTGGAATGAGAAGAGGTTTCATGACACTGAGAACAAAATCGGACATTCAAAAAGCACCAAACTGATCTGAAGGAAGTTGGGTAAGGTAGGAGTTCATCTTTTGGTTCATTAGTGTGACCTCTTATCTGATGACTTCAAAATGAAGCTTCCTGTTACATGATGTGCATTCCAATGCCATGAATGAACCAAGTCATGCATAGCCACCCAACATCCCCTTTAACCCATGCGTCTAATGTTCCTACTCTAGCCTCACATGGTTTGTCTGTAAAATGTCATTTCTATATATAAGTCTCATGTGTATAGTGCTCGGGTGTTTAAAACATTTTCTTTAACGTTACAGCTGCATGCAACCTATTACATTAGCTTTTTACTGTGCAGTGGTAGCTGATATTTAGTATGTCATTGATTGATATATCTGCAGCAATACTGATCAAACCTTTCTCATTCGTTTAATGACAGTAACTTGAATTACTGCAAATTTTCACATTCGAGACACATTTTTCTTATTGCCTCTTTAAATGTATAAAAAAAAAAAAGAAACCGTTCCTCTACAGATTGCAATCATTTTAGAGCAGAAACATTAGAAACTTACCTTGAGTGACAGTTGGCTCAACCACTTTGGTTTTTGATCGTCCTGCAAGAGTTGAAAAAATCTGCACTGTATCATCTCATAGCAATAACATAACTTTGAAAAACTGATATGAGTGAAACCCAATGGCTGCCTTAACCCTTGTAGGGTGTTTGGGTCTGTGGGACCCGTTTTTAATGTTTGCTAAAAGAAAAATGATGCTATTTATTATTTCTTCTAATTCAAACTCACTGGCCTTGGCTCATTTTCTGTGAAGAACATGAAAAATAAGTTATTTTCATTGACTGCACACGGTACACTCCCCCCTACACATAACTATTACATATGAGGTGTTAGGGTCTACTGGACCCGAGTGTAATAACTGTAATTGTGGTAATTGTAATTGTAGGTGCTATGAAACTTAACTGTGTCCTCCTACTAACTGGGACTGCTGTGTGTGTGTGTGTGTGTGTGTGTGTGTGTGTGTGTGTGTGTGTGTGTGTGTGTGTCTGTGTGTGTCTATGTGTCTGTGCGCCTCTGTGTGTGTCTGTGCGTCTGTATGTGTGCGTGTCTGAGCGTAGGTGTCTGTGTGCGGGAATGTTGTCTTTCTGCACCTGCTATTCCCACACAAAGTTACAAAATTGTTACATTTCAAGCACTTTCACCTGTTCTGATTAAGTTAGAACCAATATAAGCACCAATAATGATCAAAAATCTTGTTTCTATTTTTTTTTTAACCTATTTTATAATTGAATTTCCTTGTTTTATCACAATAAAACCCAAAAATGATCTATTGATCATAAATGTGATCTCACAGGGGTAAATGGAAAATATGAACCATAAATGATGTATATATCATTGGTAATTGAGCTAACGTAAACATCTGTTAAGTATTTTTACATAAATTGTTATGGCTGTATTGATTTAAAAGCCTAATAATGTGGTGGGTCCACCAGACCCGGGAACATTGGCTGTGTAACAAAAATATGAACACGTTAAACAGTCACCAAACACGTAGTGACTTTAAAAACAAATCAGCATGGTTTGCAGAATGATAAAACATTAGCCACAGGTGGGCTAGTGGGTGGACATGACACTGTGCAGGTTATATATATATTTCACAGTGTCCTACAGTTGAAGCCAGGTCTTAAATAGTTAACAGACAGAAACCAAACAGCCAGTCTGGGTAGGTCACCTGCTGCTCTTTGCCTTTTTGGCCTAGATGGTGTGTTCTCATCAGTGCACCGTTGTGATTGGGGAGCTGGAGAGGAGAAATATAGAACATGTAAACTTGCCTTTAGTTCAGGCTTGCAGAACGTTGTGGCTGTAATCTTAAAATTAAGTTTCATATGACAATGGGGTGCAAAGGACAGTGTCACACAACTGAGCAGATGCTGAGCTGCAGTATAGATTCTAGTTAGCAGCTGGTTATCTACGTACCTCTGGTTCTTTTTCTCCTGTTATTTGTTATTTTGTTCTTCTGCCCCTGCTGCTGGCTGTCTAGGAAGAGCAGCTCTGTTGCCATGGGAAGATCACCTGAAGTGTGTGAAAAAGGAAGTAAAAGAGTCAGTGAAGCAGTTAACTGACGCGGTAACCAGACATGGTTGTGATTGCCATGCATTTCAGGGCAGTGAAGCATGCCAAACATCTCTGAGATTCGAAAATGTAAGTGGTAGACAGGGTAAAACCTAGGGCAACTGTTACTTGAAATATCACCGATGAGATTAATTCTTAACCCTCGGTTGTTGTTTTTTTGTCATTGGCTTTACATCTTTGCTGTTTGGTGCCCTCACAGACACCACTGCAAACATTTTTCCAAATATTCACTTCAGATATATCTTTTTCTTTTCTAGAAACATTTTATGTTTTGTATGTTATATGGAGTATGCATGAACTAATATATAACACATTGTAAAAAACTAATTCAAGTAATTTTTCCATCTATATGTTTCAGTGTGTCTGTACACATTTTTCAGCCACTGTGCACTGTGTATAAACATGTTTGTTTTAAAGTTTTAGACCTTTTTCTTCCTCATTTACTCTTCCGTATTGCCTGTTATGTGTCAGCAGCTGCAAAATAACAAAAGAAGAGCTCCTTACTGCAGGTGCTGATTTCCTCACAGTTCAGCAATGGACTGTCAAAGAGCGCATCTGGGTCTAGGGGAGGAAAAGTGTTTATGTGTTAGTCATTTGATTTATTAATAAGTGTGTTATTATAACATACTGCTCACTGTAATTCATAAATATGTGGGCAGACGTTTGGTTGCAACTTACCGGCAAAAACGTAATCTTCATTTAAGTATTCAGATAAATCATCTAAAACACAAACAATGAACATTATAAGACAAAACATTTGCAACATTTGATCAGTATCAGTATATGTGCGCTAGAGTTTAGATGATCTGCCTGAGCCCGAACCGGATCCGACCCGACCCGACCCACTGGCCTTTATTTTCCGTCGCTATCCTCGGGTCGGGCCGGTCCGGGCCCTTGACCAAGCATTTGTGTTTTTTTAATCATTACTTTATTAGCCTTATTCGGTGAGGAGAAAGCTATGCCTCTCCATCTTCTCCCATAGCTCTCGGTATATGTCCTGCACTGACTTGAGTGTGAGGTAAACTGTGCTACATCGTGTCTCCCCCATCTGCAGCACTGTCTTTGATAATTGCGCAACCAGGCCAGATTGTTTCAGATATCGAGTCCTTTAGCAGCAGATTTGGTCTCTCCTATATCTGGCGCGTTGTCGGCCAGTGCCTCAGCATGCAGACAGTGGCGAAGGACAGTATTGATTAGGTGATCGAGACAAGAAAGTCTCATGAGGTTCCAGGGCTTTGATTATGTTGCTGCCTTGATCTGTTACCCTCACTATTCGGCTGAGGGAACTAGGGTAGAGGGTTTTTTTTTAACGTTTCTTCATTCGGATCCATTTGCGATCCATTCCATTCTGAATAAACAAACAGCACAGTTTACATGCTTCTATATTTATTCATGTATTTATTAAGATAATTCTAAACAGATTTCTGTAGTTCAAACAACTCGGAATTGTTGTTGAGAACGTTAGTTATAGGCCCATGTATTAAAAAAATGTCGGGTTTAAATCGGGCTCTTAATTACAATTAATGTGTCGGGCTGTGCCGGGCTCGGGTAGGGTCGGGCTTGATTTTTTGGGCCCGATCTAAGCTCTAATGTGCTATTGGGATTAACACGGTCTGCTTCATAGTTTGGATAAAATGGGGTAAAAGCAGGAGTTTTCCATGTAATCAGTGTGTTGATTCATGTTGAACCATACAACCCTTCTACAGTCTAGACAGGTAATTTTTTATTTTATTTTTTATTTTATTTAAACTTTATTTAACCAGGTAGGCCGTTGAGAACAGGTTCTCATTTGCAACGGCGACCTGGCCAAGAAAAGCATAAGCGTACAAGACAACATACAGTTTCACATTCAATATAGTACAAGAAAACAGAATACAATAGGCTACATACAGTCAGGTCCATAAATATTGGGACATCGACACAATTCTAATCTTTTTGGCTCTATACACCACCACAATGGAGTTGAAATGAAACGAACAAGATGTGCTTTAACTGCAGACTTTCAGCTTTAATTTGAGGGTATTTACATCCAAATCAGGTGAACGGTGTAGGAATTACAACAGTTTGTATATGTGCCTCCCTCCTTTTTAAAGGGACCAAAAGTAATGGGACAGATTAACAATCATAAATCAAACTTTCACTTTTTAATACTTGGTTGCAAATCCTTTGCATTCAATTCCAGCCTGAAGTCTGGAACGCATAGACATCACCAGACGCTGGGTTTCATCCCTGGTGATGCTCTGCCAGGCCTCTACTGCAACTGTCTTCAGTTCCTGCTTGTTCTTGGGGCATTTTCCCTTCAGTTTTGTCTTCAGCAAGTGAAATGCATGCTCAATCGGATTCAGGTCAGGTGATTGACTTGGCCATTGCATAACATTCCACTTCTTTCCCTTAAAAAACTCTTTGGTTGCTTTCGCAGTATGCTTCGTGTCATTGTCCATCTGCACTGTGAAGCGCCGTCCAATGAGTTCTGAAGCATTTGGCTGAATATGAGTAGATAATATTGCCTTGACTTCAGAATTCATCCTGCTGCTTTTGTCAGCAGTCACATCATCAATAAATACAAGAGAACCAGTTCCATTGGCAGCCATACATGCCCACGCCATGACACTACCACCACCATACTTCACTGATGAGGTGGTATGCTTTGGATCATGAGCAGTTCCTTTCCTTCTCCATACTCTTCTCTTCCCATCACTCTGGTACAAGTTGATCTTTGTCTCATCTGTCCATAGGATGTTGTTCCAGAAATGTGAAGGCTTTTTTAGATGTTGTTTGGCAAACTCTAATCTGGCCTTCCTGTTTTTGAGGCTCACCAATGGTTTACATCTTGTAGTGAACCCTCTGTATTCACTCTGGTGAAGTCTTCTCTTGATTGTTGACTTTGACACACATACACCTACCTCCTGGAGAGTGTTCTTGATCTGGCCAACTGTTGTGAAGGGTGTTTTCTTCACCAGGGAAAGTATTCTTTGGTCATCCACCACAGTTGTTTTCCGTGGTCTTCCGGGTCTTTTGGTGTTGCTGAGCTCACCGGTGCGTTCTTTCTTTTTAAGAATGTTCCAAACAGTTGATTTGGCCACACCTAATGTTTTTGCTATCTCTCTGATGGGTTTGTTTAGATTTTTCAGCCTAATGATGGCTTGCTTCACTGATAGTGACAGCTCTTTGGATCTCATATTGAGAGTTGACAGCAACAGATTCCAAATGTAAATAGCACACTTGAAATGAACTCTGGACCTTTTATCTGCTCCTTGTAAATTGGATAATGAGGGAATAACACACACCTGGCCATGGAACAGCTGAGCAGCCAATTGTCCCATTACTTTTGGTCCCTTAAAAAGTGGGAGGCACATATACAAACTGTTGTAATTCCTACACCGTTCACCTGATTTGGATGTAAATACCCTCAAATTAAAGCTGAAAGTCTGCAGTTAAAGCACAATATTGTTCGTTTCATTTCAACTCCATTGTGGTGGTGTATAGAGCCAAAAAGATTAGAATTGTGTCGATGTCCCAATATTTATGGACCTGACTGTAAGTACAGATTAAGTAGGCATTTCAAAGCCGGCGCAAAGTGAGGTGCAAGTAAGTCAATGGTTATGTACAAGTGGTATGGTGATAACACAATATACATGAATAGACAATCTATAACACTGCTGAGATGTAGTAAAGAGTCATAATACAAACTAAATGTTGGTCTAGTTAGTGATGTGGATCAGTTATAACGCAGAATATATAAATAGATAGTCTACCGGTATATAAATGCTGAGAAGTAGTGAAGTCAATATACAGTTAGTGCAAGTTGTAATCTAATTAGTGATGTGGATCAGTAATAACACAGTAAACACGAACAGACAGTCTGTCTAAATGATGAATATAATAAAGAGTCCATATACAGCAAATATTTGTCTAGGTAGTGAAGTACATCAGTAATAACACAGCATACATGAAAAGTCTATATGAATGATAAATTCAAACTCAAACAATACTAACCTGGTAGAACTCCCAAGTCAGGAGAGATAAATGGGTCCTGATCCACGTGCTGCATCTTGGCACCTGATATATAACACACACACACACACACACACACACACACACACACACACACACACACACACACACACACACACACACACACACCAAAGGAGAAACCAGTGACATTATTATTAGATACATGAATTATATACTACTATAGTGCATAATACGAAGATATTTATGCATGAGAATTAAAAGCATCAGGCTATGTTGAAGTTGCCTGAGTCCTGTATTGATCTGATTGACTAATGCGTGCCACAGACAGCTGTCAGGGTTTTGGTATTTTGTTCCGTCTTATTGTGGTAGTCTTGTTTTTCTGTTATGTTCTGTTTCCTGTTTTATTTTGTAGTCTGTCTTGTCTAGTTTACTCCCTGTCTTTGTTTGTTTCCCACCTTTTTTGATTGTTCTGCCCCACCCTGATTTGTTCCACCTGTTGTATCACCTGTCCCTTGTTAGTGTTCATTACCTGGTGTATTTAGTTCCTGTTCTGTCTCTGTCTCTTGTCAGTTCATTGTACGTTCTGTTGCGTGTGATGTTTTCTGTGCGTTTTGTGTGTATTTGAGTTCCCCTGTTGTGATTTCCTAGCTCTATGGATTAAGTGTTTGCTTGTCCATTAATAAATCTCTGCAAACTGCATCTGGGTCCAAGCCTTGTCTACCTTGTGACAGATCCTGACAACAGCATCAGATAAAGGTTTTTGGCATATCTTGGCAAGTGTCATTGCAGCCACAACTGTTCTTTTGTGTTATTAAGCTTTGCACATCTTGCAAGTTTCAGAATTTCCTCATTGCTCTAAATAAAAAAAATGTGAACACAATGCTGCTGTTAAGGTCCTCTTAAACATACATGAAGAAGGATAAGTAAATCATGAGCCGAATGTAATCCTCTGAATCGCAAACCAGTTGTTTCATGTGCTGCCGATGACATGCAGCAAATGAAAGAGCTACCATTTAAAAAAAAAAAAAATTAAAAAAAAGTATTCCTGCATCTTTTTGCTCTTAATATAAAACCACAATAGTCCCACAACTGTGTACAGCCTGTCCCTACACAAAGACATAAAAGACAGAGAATGACAAAACTGACACTTAGGATAAAGGAACTTTAATAAGAGAGTGGCCAAAATGAAAGCAAAATAAATGGAAAGTCTGCATATAATAATTTATAATAAAGGGCATTTAGTACCACTTTATTGACAAATGCATAGTGTGCTGTAACATCCAATCAAAAGTTTATAAGAAAGCAACTTTACTTTTAAAACCATGTGCTGTAGTCCTACACCTAGGAAACAAAGTCAACAAATCCATATATAACAATCCTAGGTCTTATCAAAATTCTTAAGTTAACTTTTGACAATGATAGCATTGGTCATAATCAGTAATGCTTTATCTGAGTCAATCTGTATGATTCAGAACAGGATAGTTTTAACAGTTAAACACTTGTGGCTTAGGTGTTAGACCATGAACTGTAACATTCTTTGTTTGATTGCAGTCTTGATTGAATTTATGACTTTACAACTTTTTATTGTGAGTGGTAAACGTAGATGGCTATTTTGTCTTGATGTAGAATTGTTGAGACTGTCCCTGACTAGCAACACAGTAATGTCAGTCTATCTGCTTCATCTTGGACAAACTGAAAATTGTTGAAAGAATTTCCCTGCCCTTTTTTTTTTTTTTTACTCTCTTTCAATTTAACTCAGGCTTATAGTAAGGCTAAGCTAACATGGTGAACAGAGTTATACTGAAAAAATCGTGAAGGTGGCATTGTGACTCAGTGCTTAGCACATTTGAATGTGTCCTGTGGTTGTCTACTGCGATATAACTTTGATTGTTTTTAGGTAGAGACTCCTCAGACACACCCATATTTATTACGTTTTTTTTTTGTATATCAAACTGTATAGAATAAGCTTTGGAACTTGAACAGGAAGTGAGACTAAATCACTCCTAGTCATTCATGTGTGTGCAACAAAACACTGCATTTGCAGATGACCCAATTTAGCTGGGTTGTTGGCAATCTTGAGACAATTTAGCCTCTGGGGGAAACGGCCCATATTTGAGGGGTCTGGTGTGCACATTCTTTATTTTCCTTTTTTTTTCTCTCCCTAGGATGGTGAAGGCATGACCTGCCATATCTGCCTCTATTTAGCTAGAATTCTTCATGGTTTTTAGGGGTGGGAATCACAGGGTATCTCACAATACGATACAATACACAATGCATGGCTCACTATACCGATGATATCACGATACAGCAATTCTGCGATAATTAATATATTGCTAGTTCACGGCTATTTCGTTGTACACAGTGCCATTGTGATGGCTCCTAGGCCTCAATACCTATGGACCTTTTTCACAGCAGACATTTTGACTTGTCATAGTAGGAAAAGCACTGCTGAAATTGATAACCTTAACAATGGCTCAATTCCATCAAGTGTCCCAGTGAGCTATTTCAGTGAGCCAGCACAATACCAGGGCCTCTCCTAAGTGGAATGCAGCCATCATTAATGGTTTTGAATACACCTGTGCTTCTCCTACTATGACATGTCAACATGTCTGCCGTGAAAAAGGTCTATTAAGTCCCTTTGGTTGCTGGGATCTGGAGATTGGCTAATAAGGACTGATGATTGACACCTGGATGAACTGATTGCACACATGTCCATAAACAGGAGTGCCTGGGTTGCTCAAGGTTGCTTGGTTTGTTTGGACTTTAGGTTGAGTTACTGTTGCGTTCTAGCGTTGCTACACTTAGACACATCCATACACTACACACATTACTGATAAACTGATGGCACGTTTACCTTTGTTTATCAAATAAATATGATTTAATTGAGCAAACGTGTGTTCTCCACATTTTGTCATACCTTTGAGCCAGGTCATGACACTGATATGCATTGCTAAGCAGGATTGACAGGTCGATGTGTAGCCACGCCCTAAAGCATTAACTCTGCTTTATCTTTTAATTTTTTAAACAAATAGGACCACCGTTTAAAAATGGTCATGCTGTATTGAAGACTTGAAAGCAGCAACTGAGACCATAAACTTCAAAATCAAAATGTTTATTGAGGTAATAAATCAAGTGAGAAGTAGGGTCATAGACTTCTATAGAAATGGACTTTTCTTTGCAACCAGTGGAGTCACCCCCTGCTCACTTACACACACACACACACACACACACACACACACACACACTCCTTTACCAAACATAACTCATCATAACTCTGACTGACAGCCAAAACACAGACCCGCTGCATCAGCTAACTTTAAACCCTGTGTGAGAATCAATAAAACTTGAATGTGTACCACTTCATCAAAGTTTCCTGTTACACTGAACATACCAGCTGCTGTGAAGACAATACACCAGTTGCACATAGCCGTAGCCAGCTATGAGGTCACCGGTAATTATTTCAGAAAAAAAAAAAAAAAACACAGTCTCTCTGCTTCTGAATGACGTGAAAACGTCTGAAACTGGCAGCTATCGACAGCTATCTGTGCGGGCGAGACTCCGGGCCACACCGCCGGCCTAACTGACCATGTTATCAAAAGTGAAAGCACTCATTATGCAGAATGACTCCTTTCAAAGTGGTATATGTTATTTTGTTTTATGATTATTTTTGACAGGACAGCTGAAGACATGAAAGGGGAGAGAGAGAAGGGGGAATGGCATGCAGCAAAGGGCCGCAAGTTGGAGTCGAACCCTGGTCCTCTGCGTCAAGGAGTAAACCTCTACTATGGACGCCTGCTCTACCAACTGAGCTCTCTGGGCGCCCAAAGTGATATGCTTTTATAGAATATTATTTTATAAGTAACAAATACATGTAAAAACATTTTGATGTTGTGGTTCTTCAATGTGGAGCCCAATTTAGATACTTTGTATACTACTGGGTAGATTAAATGTCCACCTTTAAAAAACTATCAAAAGCATGGTTCATACAGCAGCAGCAGTGTGATCATGCCATATGAAATGTATAGCTGTGTGTATGTGAGGTGTGCATCTGTGTGAGCTTGAGTGAATGTGTTTATTTACTACACTTATTGTTATTGCCGCTAACTGGTTTCTGGACTTTTTATTGTATTCATGTAAACATTTGACTCCTTTATTATTTTAACTGTTAAAAGCCATTCTAGGGACAAGTGTTGCGAAATAGCCATGGCTATAAACACTGTGATACAGGCATCGGATTGTTCTTTGTGTAATTATCTATGTTTTTTGTATCTGTCCCTATTCAAATAAACAACAAATAAAAAATAAATTAGTATAGTACTGCATACTGCATACTATATAAGTAGTGTATATCATAGGTTTTCAATGTAAAAAGTATCTATTAGTGTCAAATAAATGGGTAACACTTTACTTGAAGGTATTGACATAATCGTGACATGACACTCTCATACCTATGACATGACACTGTCATGAACATGTGTTAAACACATTTTTAAACATTAACATTAACATCATTAACACAACACAACATAAACATTAAGTGTCATTCAGGTTTTTTTTTGTTTGGGATGTCTTTGTCATGACAACTTGACATAATGTCATCCTGTTTAATGTCAAGTTGTCTTAATAAGGACACTCCAAAGAAATGTAATGTCAAGTTGTCATGACAAATACATATTCTGGTAATGTCATCCTGGTTAATGTCAAATAATCATTACAAAGACATATTCTGGTAATGTCATCCTGGTTCATGTCAAGTTGTCATTACAAAGACATCCCAAACAAATTTAATGTTAACTTGTCATAACCAAGACAACTTCTGGTAATGTCACTTTGATTAATGTCAAGTTGTCATAATCAAGACAACCCCAAACAATGTCAACTTGTCATTACAAAAACCAAATGACACTTAATGACAGAAGTCATAAACAGTTATGACTTGTTTATAATGTTTATGACACGTTCATGACAGTGTCATGTCATAGTTATGACAGTGTCATGTCATGATTATGTCGATACCTTCAAGTAAAGGGTTACCAATAACTGGAGTGGAGTAAACAGTACAATTAGTCATCCTGACATAAGAGGAAATACATACTACTATACTATAAAGTAGCAAATTATGCAGCTTTAATAAAAGTATTTTGGCAACAGGTCCCTCTGTATGCATTTCATTATATATAATGAGTTTGTGTGTAGTGGGTTGTGTTTGTAAGCGTAATTTGAAGTTTGCTCGTTCAGAAATGGAATAAATAGACTCCATTAAAAGAAAAAAGAAATCGGGACCTCACGAATTCTAAGATCTGGCTATGGCCACATGCTATTAGCCCATTTTGAAAATAGCAGTGGGGTTGACTTATCTGATAACAGGAAAACAAACTGCCTCAGCTATGAGGAACTAGCACACCATGTTGCATGCCCTGTCACAGCAACTACCTAAGTAGTCAGGGTGAGAAAAGCTGCAAGAAAGCAAAAGAAAAGCTTTGAATGTTGCTAAATGTTGCTCATGAATGAGTGAAATTCATAATTTCTGCTACGAGTTCGAGACACACTCCTGCACACATCCAGGTATCCGCGTATTGGCATGCATTTGTTTGGTGTTGCCAAAGAAGCATGCCATTCTAAGCAAAGAAATTACTTTCTTTTTATTTCCTGGAAGTCCCCCCCCAAATACCCTGTTTTCACTTCAACTTCCCCTGACAACGACCTCTCATTTAATTTACTTATCCACTATTTTACACATGGTGGATATGTTGGAGTAGAGTTTCAAGTTTGGGTATAATTAATATTATTTAAAGGCAGACAATATGAGCAAAAATTTATTTATATATATATATATATATATATATATATATAAATAAATAAATATATATATAAATAAATAACATATATATATATATATATATATATATATATATATATATATATATATATAGAAAAAAGCATTTTTAAAAACTTAACCCCCCCACGAACATGTTTTCATTGTCCATGCGTGCCTATAGAAAAAAAACGTCGCCCCATCAGAACCGGATAACATTTACCTGCCGGACCAGCCTCATTAGATGATCCACTGAACTCCTGCTGCGTGCTCCCAGTGCGATGAACTCACAGGTGCTGTGTGTACATCAAACGTGGCATATATCCTTAGATGACCTAAAGCATCTCTAGTCAGGGCGCGCACTTACCTGCTCTAACAATACACTCCGCTTCTCTGCTTTTACTTTCACTTCGACTAAATGCGCACCAACTGTAGACACGCTGTGGCGGTTCGGTGGAGGACGAGCAGCAGCATTTTGTTTCTGGAAATGACCAGTTTTGGTTTAGATCTTCATGTAACTGCTTTCATAAAAAGGTTTTTTTTAAAAGCCCATGTTGTGGGTAGGCTTGATGTGATGGAGCACAGTCAAAGCGAAAACTTTGAATGAATACTTTTACTTTTGTACTTTAAGGATATTTTGATGCCAATACTTTTTAGAAAAGTCGACCACAGTGTAAGACAGGAAAAGAGTTCTGGACCCAAATGCACGACAGTAAACGATCTGAGTACTTCTTCCACTGCTGCTCAAAATTCACCTTTTTATAGCCTACATATTCTTGACACAGTTTAGTTATTATTATACAATATTGTGTATGTACTTTTATTTTAAATTAAGTCTCAGTTATCTAAGGATATTGGTATTATTATCATTACTATATTATTGTTATTGGGTGGTCTGTCCCAGGTCAGCTCATTACACTTCCCTTTATTTCCCTCTATGTCTAAGGACCTCTTTATTTTCTGAAATAAAAATATAAGCTCATTAAGTGCATGCTACATAACAGACACAAACATTCATCTTTTGAGCACTCTTTCCTCCATCAGGGTGCCCTTAGCTGTCTGTACAAGGAAACTCTGGGAGTTTTAGCTCTAAATTGGAAAGTACCTGACCTACCTGTTTCTCAATGCCAATCACTGCACTTAGGCTTTGCAGTGCTGCTGCACACATACCATCATACCATCATTACCAGTCTGCCCACATGATACAATGCTACCACACACATACCATCATACCATTATTACCAGTCTGCCCACATAGTTATACAATGCTGCCAAACCTTTTTTTCACAGGGTTTCAAGGTTTAAACAGTTGATATTGGTGTGTGTGAGTGTGTGTGTGTGTGTGTGTGAGGACCCATTTATCTGTCCTGACTTGGAGTTCTACCAGGTTATTATTGTTTGACTGTAGAAGGGTTGTATGGTTCAACATGAATCAACACACTGATTACGTGAAAAAGTCCTTCCTTTACCCCATTTTATCTAAACTATGAAGCAGACCGGCTTAATCATTAAATAAAATGGGATAAAGGAAGGACTTTTCCACCCAATATCAACTGTTTAAACCTTGAAACCCTGTGCCCCCCTTTAATTTCTCTGTCTTTATCAAGCTCGAACTAGGTGTAATATTGAAGCCAGCAGAGATGTGAGATTGGCATTAATATTTATACAATATTTAATATATAATAATAGTATCTGTCCTCCTAACAGACAAACAACAAAGCTCTTTTTTGGTGCATCTGTTTAGGGCAGAGCCCACTGGTGGACTCGGTGGTGCAGACCGACCCCCTTGGTGCTCCCGTGTTAAAAAAAAAAAGGCAGCAAAAGTGTCCTCTTGGATGTCTCTATGGTAGATAAAACATATTGAGATGCCCTCTAGGGTGCTCTTCCAGTGAAGAAAATGCAGTAAAGCACCCTCTTGTGTGGCCTTAAAATTTTGGAAACATGATGCAGTGCCATATAGGCTGCCTTACATGCTGGAAAACTTTCTGCATACTGGTCCCCCAAAGCATGCCTGAGCTACCTGCTTCCGCCCCTGCCCCTCAAACAGCCTGAGCTACATTGTTGGAAAATATTTGCAGCCTGGGAAGAACTCAAAATGAAAATGAAGTAAGGCATGCCCTTTTTTTTTTTTAACCAAATCCTGCAGGGATGAAAATGGAAAGCACCTAGAAATCCTGGACATAAAAGTAATTTCTTTCAGTGCTATAGTGACAGTATTCCTATTCCTATCACAGACAATTTCTGTACATATGAACAGTCAGAGCTAAAGAGATGATGGAAGAACAGAAAACAGCAGACTTAAAAGGGGACTTGATATGATGATGACGTGCAAACTTACCCCAGTGTGAATCCATCCTCTCCTCATCTTCTTTATACTCATAAAAGTGTGTTTTGCCCTCTGTGCTGCATGTGTTTGTACTATAAGCAGCCTTGGAAACATTTTCTACATTGTCTAATGTCATGCTGTGATCTGTGCTGGAGTGTAACGAGTGATCTTGTGCGTCAGCATGAGTGTCTGTTGGTGTGCAGGGAGAAAATAAATGTGCAATGTCTTCTGTCAATCCTACACCTGTGCCACATTGTGCACCTCTCATCAAACAGAACAGGGCCTCTGTTGTGTCTGTTGTCCTGTCAGCTACCCAGCAGACATCCAGATCGCCTTTCAGCCTGTCTGTGATGTTGTTGTTTGTGTCTGTAGCTACACAGGCTTGAACAGGTGAGGCATTTCTTCCTGCTCCAGAAATATTCAGATGATCCGTGTTCAATCCAGTTGTCGGCACACTGTCGCACGTAGATAAACAGAGGCCTTTTTGTGCTCCTTCTGTATCCAGTGTGAAGCTCGGGTCTGCAATCGCCTCTGTACACTTAAAGTTGTCAGCGTACAAATCTAATGTCCTGCAAGCAATTGTAAGCTCTGTTTCCTCTTCCATATTTAAAACAGGGCAGTGTGCTTCAATGTCTGTCACTTTGGTTTGACTTGTTGCACAGTGAGCAGTCATTCCAGGAACTAGGGACAGCAACATCTTCCGTCCTCTATACCAGTGCTGCCACAGAGGGACTGCTATCCTTCGAGCTGCCTCCTCTACCTTCGCTAACCACTCCTTCTTATATTCCAAATTCCCGTCATCTATTCTTTCATTATCACTTTCTTGTTTCTGCATTAATTCTGCACTATGCAGCAGTTCTGTCATTTCATCATCTAATCCGAGCCCACATTGGTAGTCATAAACTCTCGGTGTAAAAGAGAGCCTGTGATTAAGAAAGGGTTTGTCCATCACTGGTACCCCCCTCAATTCCTGAATTAGTTTCAGATTATTCTGGTGAATAACTTGATATTCATGCAGTGAATGATTTTTTGGCCTGGACCTTGTGCTGTCATGCTCATCCACTGGCGACACAGACTCCGATGTGATCTGGTTGTGGTCAGATTCTGTAGACTCTGATGACCCACAGTTTCTCACTTGGCTGAGTTGATCTTGGTTGACGTTCCAGTGGGTGGTAGATCCTCTAGAATTTCTCCGATCAGATCCTGGTTTACATGCTGTAGGTGCAATCCTCTCAGTAAATTGGTGGCGACTCAAGCTCTTGCTATAGGCCTCTGAGATGATCTGCTCCGCCACCAAACCCTCCAGCAGAGCTCGGATCTCAGCAGGAGAGGCCCAGGTCAGAGCCAGCCGCACTCCGGCCAGAACTTCCTCGAACTGGGGCATGGCGACGGCGATGACAACGTCTCCTCCCTGGACATTGTCTAAAAAAAGACAGCTGCTAGTAGAGATGATTGAGTTTTAGGTTGATTTTTTTAAGTGGACACAATGCTTTTGTTCAGAAGGCGTTCTCATTAAAAGAGGGAGGTGTTTATGTGGCTTGAGGGGAAGTGTGTGTGCAGCTTTTTGTGAGGGAGTGTACAGTATATGAGAGACTTTAATGCTATATTTCATTTTAACAGTCAACAATAACATACACTTCTATATTCTAGTCATGACATAGTACATATATACTAGATTTGTTTATAAATACTTCATTTATCCATTGCTGATAATACTTCATATTACTGAGCATCTACAATAAAAGTCGCACAGGAACACAAGATTTTCTGAAAGAAATCAGGTTTGAGGAGACATTGTTATCAATGATTAAGGGACATTTTCCTTGTGTGAAAGAATACAAAAATAGCGAAAATACATGTTCAATTTTCCAATTAATACTGCTCACCCATTCCGTTTTCATGATTTTACGCTTTACAGACACTTACTGGTTTGAAATCAGAGACATACAACTGTTTACACATAACCAAGCATTGATATACACAGCATGCTCTTTCCTTCAGTCCCTACATGACCTCAAGTGTGCAAACCTCTCACCATAAGAAAAACTAATGTGTTGTTTTGGAACTGGTTTGTTTAAACAATGCAAACCTAAATGCCATGCCTCATATATACAATGCTTCCTTTCTTGAATGCCCCCAGCCACACCCATTACTGTTGGTGCTCTTCGGTGTTAAGAACAATGGATTTAAAAACAATGGAAGACACTGCTGCTTTGCTGAACTCTTAAGGCAGCGCAAATATCTTGTTAATAACCTTCCATATTAAAAACATGATTTTATTTAGCGAGAAACCTATTTTTGTACCCTCTGTATAAGGTGTCCTGTGTATTGAATCCTTTAGGCATCATAATCTATTAGTTATTAATATTATATTTTATTACCTTAAAATTGTAGAACGGACTGTATTTTTTGCAATTATTGTATTTTTCTACATAGACTGAATTGCCAAACATGGAGGAAAACATTTCATTGCTCGAAGTCATAATTCAGCAGACAGCAACCAACACAATCATAAAATAAAAGTAGAGCCAAGATGTGAGAAACATATTGACTGTGTGGCTGCTGTCGTTTTGGCTGTTAGCAGGATGCAGATGCAGTTTCACATGTGTTTTCTACAGAACCCTGGAGGAACTATGGCCATGTATAGCAAAGTACACACGAGGACACTCAGACATAAATAAAACTTGATGGCAAGCATCGCAGTACTAAAACTGCGTTTACAAAACTTATACTAACACTGTGAAAATAGCCAATATCATTAGCAGTGAAATATGTTGGCAAAATACTCTTTATTATATTGTTTTAATATTAAAAGGACAAATACGGCGCAAAATGAACCTAGGGGTTAATAACACGTGTAGCGAGTCGACCGTTCTCTGGGATATGTTCTCAGGCTCAAAATAGCACCACACTTCCACGGTAGCATGATGAGGGTCCCTACATGTAAACTGAAGCATTGAGAACTTTGTGGTGCTATTTTGAGCCTTGTTAGTGGTGTAGAAATCGCGATTTCTTTACCTGTGCCCAGACGACTAGCGTTATAAGCTAATTAGCGGTTTGCGCTAAAACTGGTCACATTCGATTAGCATGAAAACAAATCCCAGAGAACGGTCGACTCTGTACACACGTGTTATTAACCCCTAGGTTCATTTTGCGCCGGATTTGTCCTTTAAAGACAATGTTATCTCAATTAAAGGAGCTGTACTCAAAATACTGAAAAATTAAGTTGTCTAGGATTGCCTCCACACGTCTCTCACAGGCCGTTCCCCAACTCAAATACTGACGTTTTGTCACGGCCCTCGGCGAACAAATACACTCACACAAACTTACGTGCACAAGCAGCCGGACCGGCTAACACAAAAAACAGAGATACACAGATGGAGTGTGACTTGGTTCTCAGTTTAGGATGTCATTACTCCACTACAGTATATCTTTACAGAGCAAATATGTGTTAGCTGCTATATTAATGTGCTGAATGTCGAGTACAGCCCCTTTAATGTTTGATTTATAAACTGATAAAAGAAAAAGGATACCACATTAATAGGTTTGGTAACATAAAAAGATAAATGATTTATGGTGATTCCATATTTGAGTAATTTATTATATAAGTCAGTTAAAGCAAGTGCATTATACGAAAACAATATGTGTTCAAACCAATGCTTTATAAGAAATTAATAATCTAATCAAAAAAATCGTAATTGTAAATCAGGAACAACTGAGTTATTCCAGTCGTATGTCAACTTTGAAAGAAAACTAAATACACATTTTGCCTACAGCTTTTACGTATGAACTCAGTGGCTCCGACCTGTAATTGAGAAAGTCAAGTTTCCTCACATGCACAGATTGCATATCTTAGACGAAAGTAAATTATGTAGATCTCCCAAATCCATACTTTCATTTTATTTATTTTTTATATTCACTAGACCTGCTGAAAACAAAGCAAACAATCTATATGGCTTGAAAGGTTAACATCTCTATACAGACTCCTCATTTCACATGTGGAATGATTACAGTCACTGAGAAAACTAAATCAAATGCGAAGTTGAGATTTGATACTATGCTAATGATACTGTGCTCTGTATTTAGAGGATGTGATCAACTAGGGTTTACATCCCACTGATGGTACCATCATTTGATTGACTGTAACCATGGACAGTGAGGACCGGTGGATCCACAAATACGATTCAGGGTTGCCAAATGTCCTTGTGGGATATTGTCAAATGTTTGACACTGCTGCTTGATTTACTACATGATCAGAGTTTTGAAAAGCATCTCCTTTACTACAGCACAACAGGGAGAGTCTGTATACCTATTTTCATCTATCTAGGAACTGTAAATATTCAGTATCTTAGGACGCACCACAGCGGTCTGATTCCGGGACAAAGAGACAATAAACCACCAAGTCATCATGACATGTGGGGCCCTACCAGACCGAGTCTCTGGCAGTGCTCAGATCCGCACCTATAACTTTAACATGAATGGATAAGTCTGGTCATATTCTACATATTTTCTTATCGTCAACTATTTCCATGTACGGACCAAAAACAACAATAAATTGATTCATGAAGTATTGCATTTGAATACAAAGCCTCATAAAACTACCTCTGTGGTGTAGACTCATCGAGTCACTGCTGCACTGAAAAACATCTTCCTTTGTCATGATGAACAGGGCCCTGCATTTTATTTTGAGTCTCTCCTGAGTACAATCCCATCCTGCTGCTAGAAACACTCAGTCTTTTTATGACTGATAATCATGCGGAAATAATTCTGTCAGGCTTTGGTGAGTGTTGCATTATTAACGGTATTATCTGTCCTATGTGTGTGGGATTCTAATTCAGTAGTTAATCATTTCTACCACACTCTCAACCTGTGATCTCTCTCAGTGTTCTGGTCCAACATGTCCTTCCTCATCGGGAGTTCAGGCAGACCTCTGCTCCTCTGTCACACGGTTGGAACAGTAGTCCTTAATACCTGGCGGAGGAGAGAGGAGACGAGGGTGACGATGATAACTACGGGAGTTTTGATGAACTCGTGGTGATTTCCAAGGACACAAACAAAACAAATACACTTGATATAAAAGATCTTGGTGTGTGTCAGTGTGTGCGTTTGCTTTTTTATTAACTGCCTGCAAGTTGTAGTGATCTTCAGTTATACAAACCACATTTGAATTCCTCAACTTTAATCTCAATCTTTTAGTACGGTTATTTGATTTCGATCTTTTCTTCTTCCCCTATTGGCAACTGCTTCCCATTTATAAAAGGAATCACTTCTTCTTTCATTAGATTTAATCGGGAATTGGGACATTAAGTAAACCATCCAGTCATCAAAAAATAACGAGAGACTTCACTGGAAGCGGAATTTGCATCTAACTTCCTTTATAAGCAAAATGTACATGACGTGATGGACGTGATGGCAAAACACACGTCAGAGAGGCTTGTGTATTTGTGTGTGTTTGCGGAGTGTTTGTATTCCTGTAAGCACTCACTCTGCACAATACTCAGGTAGACTTTAGCAGCAGGAGAGTCAGGAACTTCATTGAGGAAAGACTTGCCCTCGTCGCAGCTTCGTGCTATCCTCGGGTCTAGAGGTACCTTTCCTAGCAGGGGTAGATCTAGATCTGCACACATTTGCGCTGCGCCCCCGGTGGTGGGAGGGAAGATCTGTGACGTGTTCTACAAGACAAGAGGACAAGTTAAGTAAGCATTTTTGGAGTCTCTGGAAAACAAAAAATACACAGGATCTGCGCTCCTTTATACATGCTCAGGAATGGAAAAGTGGAAAACTGGCCATTGTTGAAATCCATCATAATCTTTCGTTTCGTTGTAGTCCGTTTCATCAATGTCATTTTAATATGTCTGTAACAAATGACATCATTGTGTATAAACATCTCACTTTTCAGCATCTGGTTTAAACACAGGACACATTGTATAGTGTTTTAAATTCCTTTTTTCTTCACAGCCTGAAGCCGTTTGTTACTTTGAAAGGCTTTTTTTCAGCTTTTTTTTCAAGATACACACCACCAGAGTTAATTTTACTACGAAAAAACATATTCCATGTGACATATGTTTTAAATAGCTGTGTAATAGCTGACATTTAAGCAGCACAAAACACAAACGCTATGTACGCTATTTTAAATAAATAATATACAGAACGATTTTATAGATTATGCATTTATAAGGGCAAGGATTGAAAAGATGAACAGAGACACCGACCGTGCGGCGAACCGCCTCGGCAGAATTATCAGCAAACACACAATTAATATCCTCTGCTCTCGTGTTTCACCATAAAAGAAAGAAATAGAAGACTGGCTTCTTATTGCATGTGTAGAGTGGATCTCCGTGGTGCATATTAGGCCAAGTTAACGGGCTTGTATTGGCTGCTACTGTAAATTCCAGTAGATCAGCCTCAGCCTAATTCTAATCTGTCAAATCCGCCGGCTAACGTAAACTCTGCAGCAAACATGGAATTATTGCTTCTATCGTTTATGGAAAGTATCCAAAAATAACAGTGTTTCTTTGATAGATTACTGAGCCCCTAGATGCAATAGAATTACAACGACTCAGTCTAATGATGCGCTGCACGTCAGTTTTTAAAGTAGGTCACTACACCTCCCGTTACAGCAGCGTATGTATGACACGGCGTATGTATGACACGGCAATTCGTATGCCATTTTTGCGTGTTATCAAGACGCGTAATCGTTTCGTAGCGTGTTTATCAACGCCGTTTGGCGTCCATTGACCTACATTACATGTGAATCATCGCCGTAGCGAGTAGTATGAAAGGACAGAGGTTGGTTGGGGTGGCGTATGGGTAAAACACAGGACTTTCACCCAGGAGAGCTGGGATTGCGTCCCGCGTGTGACGTTTAACTTTTCTTTTTTTTTTTTTTTTTTTTTTTTAATAAAGCCTTCCCCAGTGCTCTTTTCCTAAACTCAACCGTTTATTGTTTTCCTAAGCGTGTGACGTTGGTCACCGTCGTGTTTTTGTCGTCTTTTAGTGTTACTAAAGCCTTTCCAATGTTCTTTCCCTAAACCCAATTTTTTTGTTTTTTTTAAAACACACATTTGATGTTGTTCTCGCGACAGCACGACACGTTCTTGTGATAACATGTGCAACGCCACATGGTGTGTATGTTTACATCCGCTGTATACAGCGTAGACATACATGTGGATAGCTCAAAATGCATACAGATAACACGCCATTTGGCTTTAGGAAAGTGGCGTGTATGTTTACGCAAAGTCATGATGCCATGTCGGTTACAGAGTCACTGCAGCTACAGTTCAAATTAACAACCCGTCCTCAAGCGGCTGTGTATTTGCTGTCTTAAACACAGACCATTCCTGTGAACCTATGACTTGAATCAGTCGCTCAGTCACTCATTGAGTTCACAGTGCTAGCTTGTGTTTAGACCCAATTCAGACTGCAAGGGAAGCCCATTTAAACATCTTGATAGCACACATTAAAGAAGATGATAAGCAACTGCCAGTCCTAGCTTGTTTTGCTTGATCAGTAACCATCAACCACTGTTCCTCTTTGCTTTATGTGTCATATGATTATTTGGCAAAACTGCCCAAATGTCTGCGTGTGTTGGTAAAACACTGTGTATGTGCCTCTGTCAGTGACCTTGCATGTAGGACAAACGAAGCCACTCATGTTCTCCACTACTCCGATGACCGGCAGCTTGACCTTCTGACAGAACCGGATCTCCTTTCGCACATCCTGCAACGATACCTCCTAGGGAGAGGCAAACAGAAATGGAAAGACAAAGAGAAATGTAAAGCAAGAGAGGAGACCGGGGAGGAAACAAAGACAATGGTGACAAGAGCGAAATTTGTTTTCCCTTCCATGCACAACTGCTATCATTGTTACCCGTGGGGAAAGCAGTTAACCGTGATAAAGTGAGCAGCTCTCATGTGTTAATATGTTTAAATGTTTCGAGTGTGGAAAAAAAAAAAAAGAAAAAAAGAGACCTTGACTCCTTGATATCAAGATCTTGGCAGCTCGTTTGATTTTTAAAAAAACTGGCTCCTTTGTTTGGGTAATTCCCACCTTGTGTGTGGTTAGTTTTAGTTAAGTGAAAATGATGGAATGAGGAAGTGATTCTACTGCCGTCTGACCTCACAGGTCCAGGGCTAATTTAAGCATTAGGAAGTGTTTGCTCAAATTAAGTCTATCACTAAGTACAATTCAACTGACCAAAACAAATTGATTGAGGGACACTTAGCAACTTAAACAAGTAAACATGTTCATTGTGATAAACATTGTACAGGGTTAAGACTTTACAATCTATTGCCACATACAGTCAGTGCATTTGTTTAAAAACTCTTTCTCATAAAACCAAATTCTACTCCAAAAACACTGTAGTGCAAGCGCGGATTGTTAACCTGAACACACCGGAGACCTGAACAATCCCATCTTCATTAACATTAGATCTGGATCAGACAGCTGGAACACTGGAGCATTGACTTTATATTATTGTCTACATTAAAGATTATATGGGCATGTACTGTATATGTATTATGATGTCAATGCGTATATGTGTGTCGGTTTGCGTCGGTACCGTTGCCATGGCACCAGACATTTTGATTCCTTGTCAAACAAACAATCCAGAAGTCCTTATCAAACCATGTGTGAAAGAATCAGAGTCAGCAACTACAACCCACTATTAATTACATTATCTTAATGCAGTGTAACTATTTCAGCATGTAAATAATGCACCTAAAATACAAACGTGGGCGAGGGCGTTCAGCAATCGCTATCGAATCAACAGCCACGCGCAATTTAGCTCGCAGGTGAAGAACACAAACAATGTTAACCAGTTAACTTAATTTAAATTTGCAAGACCAGGCTTAAATGAACTGACAACATAAGTTATACGACTTACAGTTCTCAAGGACGTACACACACACACAATCTCAACTGGCTAGTTATCCTTGTGTGTCCGCGCTATTCTCCGACATGCACTCTAACAATGCAGCCCTACTTCTGATACCGTGGGGGGCAGAAATGTTGCCGTGGGGGGCCGCCACGGTCAAATCAACATAGAGGAAACACTGCATTGGCTTTTTTACTACCCATAGCTTTGATAGAATGTGTACCTTAGAAGAGAACGCCTATACAAGTTTTCTTTCCCCCCCTCCTCACTACTGTTCTGTACTTTATGTACTTGGCTTGCTAGTGTTTTACTGTTTGTACTGAGTCTTGCATAAACATAAAACTAACAAACAACTACTAAACATGCTGGATTATAATTTGATATGGTGCCATGACAACTTGTGTAGTCACAATCTACCATTGATCTTTTATGGGTGTATGATAAAATAGCATCCTCTGTTGTTTGCCTTATGGTAGTTACATTTTGCAGACAGATGTTTTTGAAAATAACTGTAGTGTGGTGGTGATGGCGCAGTGGATATGACACGTGCCTTTGATGTGGGAGATCTGGGTTCAATTCTCACTGCGATACATCAATCACCAATGTGTCCCTGAGCAAGACACATAACCCCTAGTTGCTCCAGAGGCGTGCAGCCTCTGACATATGTAGCAACTGTAAGTCACTTTGGATAAAAGCGTCAGCTAAATGACATGTAATGTAATGTTAAAAAAAAGTGAGAGGGGAAACAACAGCTGCAATTATGATACACTGTTATTACTTTACTGCCAATGAATATAGGACTATTTCGCAATAACAAAATAAATTAAGTAGGAACATAATGCCGACTGTACAACATGTTTCTGTAATGTCTCAGTACTGTATCTGCAACATGTTCACTGTTCCAAAATGTGTTGGTTATCCCCACAATATTGACACAGGGTAAGGTAACCCTTGGTTAAGAAAATATACGGTTACACTTTACTTGAAGGTATCTACATAAGAGTGAAATTACACTGTCATGAACGTGTCATAAACATTATAAACGAGTCATAAACGTTTATGACATAACGCTTCCGTCATTAAAGTGCCCATACTATGAAAAGAAAAATCACTTTTTCTGGGATATGGGGTGTTATTTTGGGTCTCTGGTGCTTCCACACGCATACAAACTTGGGAAAAAAACATCCATGCTGTTTTGAGTGAGATACAGTTTCTGAATGTATCCTGACTTCAGTCTCCGGGTGAGCTGGTCAAAATCGGCAGGGATATCTACGTCATCGGGCAAAACATTTGGTGTGTGCTAACCACTTTAGCTAATACCACATCAGCTAGCTGTTTCTCCAACTTCGGTCAGCACAAGGCAGGATTAGCCGAGAGACTTCTTCTAAACGAGGGCGCACTTCCAACTTTGCGTGGAATACCTGCAGATGAGGGACATGTTAGTAGTTCTATACAATTTATTTTGTAGATTAGGGTGAACCCGTGTGTGTTGTAGCAGTGTTTTGCCATTGAGAATGAGGTGGCTAACCGCTAGCTTCTAGCTAGTAGTCCTTACCTAGCTACTGCGCATGTGCGACTCGCAAAAGATGGAAAAGAAGTGTGATGTCTCACTCTGTAGCTAAAACAGAGAGCTCAACACGCAGGGTGAAAAGAGGAGCTGCAGTACAACAAAAATATGGTGTTTTTTGAAAATTCAACCATGTAAACCTATTCTGGTACAACCTCAAAATACAATTATGAACCTGAAAATGAGCATAATATGGGCGCTTTAAGTGTCATTCGGTTTTTGTCAAGACAAGTTATGGTTAGAGTGAGGGTTAGGGTTCATGTGTCATGACAGTGTCATGTGTTCATGACAGTGTCATGTCACTCTTATGTAGATGTGTTACCAAATATACTTTAACGTATACAAATTGTATTGGGCCAACTGTCTCTCAACCTGCGTCATGCACTTAGATTTCCCAGCACTACTTTCCATAACCCCCCACAACAAGTGGGCACTTGCTGTATTTAGCTGTGGGTAAAACACGTAGGTGGAGACAGGAATGGTGACAGTTACAGCAGTAATAGAAGCGAGGGTTTTTTCAGTTGAGATTAAATAAGATCTCACCCTTTAAATAAAACACTTACAGATGCAACACACAATGTTTACTGCAAACTGCACATTGTCTGTCTTAAAAATAGCAATGTACCTTTGCTGGAACAGGTTCCCCATGGGGAGTAGCACTACGATGAATGCATAATGCAAGGCAGCTGTAGCAATGTTGCGTTTTGAGTATAGGGTGTGACACTCATTTTTTGGTCTGTTAATTCCGCTGTGGCTTTTAGTGTTACTATCACTATCATTATTACGCTCTGGAATTACATAAAAAAAAACGACAGTTGAACTCCAGGTGGTTCAAATTAATTCTGGAAAATGTAGGAAATCACCAACAAGTACAAGTAGCCAATCAGTTGGAGCCAATGTAGACACAGACGATAATTTCCCTTTGCAGTCGCTGTTATTGCTATCTATATTAGGGTTATAGGTGTGTGCATGTGTGTGTGTGTGTGTGTGTGTGTGTGTCTGTGTGTTACCTGTGGTGTGGTGATGATGACAGCTCCATCCACGTGGGTGGAGCTTAGGTACTGGACGATTGACAGGTGCTCGTCAGACGTGCCAGGGGGCGTGTCCACGATGAGGTAATCCAGTTCCCCCCAGTCAACATCCCTCAAAAACTGCTTGATCATCCCTGATTTTAGACAAACACCACACAGGTTATAATGGTGTGACATTTGGAAAAAGTGGAATTTATTCTCTTTACTTATATTTATTTATTGTTTGTTTATCTTTAGAGTGGCATGTACTTTTTTTTTCCCCCCTATCCCCTGCTGCTGCAACATTATGAATTTCCCCGTTGTGGGACTAATAAAGGATTTTAAATCTTAAAAAAAACAATACCATTCTTCTTGGGTCCTCTCCAGATGACAGCATCATCAGGGCTACTGAGCAGGAAGCCAATAGACATGACTGCCAGGTTGTCATCCACATACTGCAATGTAGTGTACACACACACACACACACACACACACACACACACACACACACACACGCATTTATTAAAAAAGCAATTTCTTTCAAAACAAACACTAAAGGACTTACTAACTGTTTGAATTGACTCACCACAGGAGACCAGCCTGAGCCACTCTGGTGAACCTGTGCACAAGAGAACAGATTACAGACCTACTCTGAAGTAAAAGCTTAACATGACTGATGCCAAAGTTAAAAAATAAAAATAAAAAAATCCTTCACAGTACGTTTGTGTATTGCTGCTAACTCACCTGTTCTCCCTCTAAGCCCATGATCCTAGGAATGGATGGACCACAGATATCTACATCCAGCAGGGCAACCTAGATCAGAGAGAGAGAGAGAGAGAGAGAGAGAGCGAGAGAGAGCGAGAGAGCAGAAAACAAAGACTCTTAAGTTATCGTAAATACAATGACTGCTGTGTCACTGACTAGCTTAGATGTGGTTTAGCTAAATGAGAACTTGCAGGGGTTTTAAATGCAGCTACATACTAAGTTGGACCTGATCGCTGTGTCACAAACAAGCTAGACTGCAGCTTAACAGCAGCTGAACTGGGTATATGATGTACTAGTTCCCTTTAAAGGATCACTTGTGTGAGTCAGAAAAATACAGCACACATAGCACAATGGTCATTACTAGGGGAGGAACGGTACATGTATTCGTATTGAACCTAAACGGTACGGGCGTCTCGGTTCGGTACATGAATTTACACGGAGAATACACTGTATAAAAATAAATAAAACTTGCCTGCAAATGAATTAATGTAATGTGGAACTACTGTTAGACACGCGGTTCTTTAGGGACACCTAATTTGTAGCCCTGCCCTTAGCTCTGAAGCTCCCGAGCTCCGCCTACATGTCGAGTCAGTCGGTCCAGTGAGTCCACACGAAGCAAACTAGTCCCTTCCATATACAACCAAACACGGACGTAGCTGTATCCCTTCTTGCCTTGACCACAAATGGCCTCCAGGCCCGTTTGCTTCGCTGTTTGCTCCAGTATTAGCTGTTAGCTCCGCCGTTAGCTCTTCGCTCCGCTATTAGCTGTTAGCTCTGCTGTTAGCGCCGCCGTTAGCTGTTAGCTTCGCCGTTAGCGTGTGAAGCTAACACCAAAACTCGTCAACTGCTCTGTGTAACCGAAGCTGCTCTTTTAACATCCCTGCTGTGCATTCACATATGAGAGCAGTGTTTGTCTCCCATATCACACTAGTAGCCGATTGTCTTATTTTGTTTACAAGTTACAGATGGAGTCTGGAGATGATGTAGGGTACTTATTGTTTACTGTTTACATCTTACTTTACATACTTCAAGCTGTTACAGCTAGCTCAGTGGACAGCCTGAGACATGCACAATAAAAAAAATGGCCTTCTGCATTTTTGTTATGCTTTTCCCTCCATTGTACCGAACCGAAACGTGATGTCTGAACTGAGGTATGAACCGAACCGTGACTTCTGTGTACTGTTCCACCCCTAGTCATTACGGAAATTGATTTCAGCTTTTTTTAAAAGGTGCACAATGAGTTCCTGCGTGGTCACTTCTGTTAAAGTTCCAAGTAAATTCCAAACAAAACAGAGCAAGCTCGCCCCTCCCCCCCATGTTTCTGTACCTGTCATGACTAACTGACTAAAGCTGCTTACACACCAACCAGATGGCCAACTGTCAGCAGAAAAGGCAGTTGGACTGATCAGTCTCCCTGAGTTGGTAAAAAAGTGCCTTGGAACACACCAAAGCGAAGAGACGTAATACGTCTCCATAACAGCAGGCAGCACTAATCTGTATTGTCGCCCAAAAATGAAAACTGGCAGCTGATTGGATGAACACGTCACGTAGGTCTGGTTTCTCCGGAAATTCAAAGACAGACTATCACGGCGGCTTGTTCAGAATACGATCTCATATTGTACTAAAATAGTTCACCGAAACGTGTTTCTGAAAACATTTTAAGTGAGAAATAGGCCGTGCAGTTGCTGAATCTGTCTTCATTTCAGATCGACAAAGGTCAGTTTAAAAGATTTTCGTCAGATTTTGAGAGACTCTAGTCACGCTCATTCTGCACTCCGTTTCCGGGTTAGCACTCTACCAATCAGATGGGTCATTTGAGTCTGACTGCTGGCAGTGCCCACCCCGCCGATTATACATGTCAAATCGGCCAAAATGAAGGCTGACGGCCCCTCGGACGGACGACGGCACGGAACACACCGAACAGACTCGAGTCACTGACCTCGCCAGACTGTCCAACGGCCGATTATCGGCTCTGTGTGTCCGGGCCTTAACTGTCACTAACCCCCACCCCCAACCATGTTGTCGGTGATTGGCTGGAACGTGGTTTGTTGTATTTTGGTGCACAGCCTGTGCCTCTATTGTTTGTTTTGACGTTAACGACCCCTCAGGCGGCAGGCAGCTAGCGGATCAAGGAGAGATGCCTACGATTTGAGACAAAAATGAAATCGTGCTGAAACCATGCAGGAACTCATAGTGCACCTTTAATGTTACAATGCAGCGACCAAATCACTAAAAGCTAAGGAAAGAATTTATTTTTGTAATAACTCTGTTGTGTACAACCTACTGCAGCATCATTAATCTGTCAAAGATAATATCTTACATTAAAATTGCAGAGGGAATCATTCTTATATTAGACCTATAAGATTATATCCTCAGGTGAGTGAACAATTCATGTGTCTCACCTACCTACAATACTGACATTGTGTCCTTCATGCAGGTATTGGACATAATGCCGGTGCAATAAGCGATACATGGTTGCTATGAAATTACCTCTTTTTTAAATGTAATTGTATTAGTTTGATACTTTTAATAGTGTTGCCTTCAGAAGATCACACATGAAAAACTGTAACTTCGTTATTTAGAAATTACTAAAAGGTTTGAGCTGTAGAAGTCTGCCCTTATACAGAACTTTATGACCTTAAACCTCTGTTAACCCATGTCTGTAGTGACCTCCAGTGGCGTTTAGTTGATTTCCACAAGAAACAACAACTGGGTTAGACTTAAAGGTCCAATGTGTGGGAATTTCTCCCATCTAGCGTTGAGATCATTTATCGCAATCAACTCTCTCACACCATGCAGTTCAAAGTACGTATTACAGCTCCGGTAGCCTACACGCTTCAAAAAGCCGGTCTCTTGCTCTTTGGATTTTGAATAAGTGTGGTCCTCCATGTTTCCTTCTTCAAACTTGCCGGGGCCGGGAAGCTACGATACCCATTATCAGCATTAGCAGCACCTGTGAGTGTATCATGTGACGGCGAAAAAGCAAAAGGCGGAGCAGTGTGTCCTGTATGTCCCTTACCGGCTAACGTATTTCAAGATGGTGCATGAATATGGAGCATCTACCCCAGTACATGCGAATGCAAATGTAAAATTTCAAGCCAAAAGGAATACTTGGAATTGATGGCGGAGGTAAATATTCATGAAAAAGGACAAGTTTGTGAACGGGCAACACAGATTTTGAGAATGAACAACTAAACACGTTACACACTGGACCTTTAAACTCAGGTACGTAACGTAAACCTGCAGCTTTAAAAGGAGACAGCAAATGGGTTTGTGAGCCACATCATTTTGTTCCACACAACACAGGTTTAAACACATTTTGAACCTTAAAAAGGGGAAACTATCATGCAGTATCCTTGAGGAAAAACATGATCCAAGCAATAATATGGCTGAGTTTAACCAAATAGTTTGGTAGCCTTAATGGCTTTGTATTCTCAACTACCAGCTGGATTTTGCATTTGTATTTTGCGTGTTGAATACCAAAATCAAAATATTACCTCCTTCGTGCTGTCACTTGCCAGGGCGTGAGCCAGGTGAGCGCTGAAGGTACTCTTTCCTACTCCTCCTTTCCCAGACAGCACGAGGATCTTGTGTTTGACTGTTGACAGCTTCGCTCCTATCTCGGCTATGGCTGGAGATGAGACAGAGGGAGGAGATGAAGGATGGGGAAGTCTCTCAAATGGGACAAAACAAGGGTTACCTGAAATATTGGCTATTTTAAAGCTACTTCCTCCTCTGGTTCAATTTAAAGGAGAATTCCGACCGATTTTTACCTGAATCTTGATCACTATATATTTCAGAGTGCTGTCGATAGGAAAAATAACGAGCAAAATCGATGCTAGCAAACTGGTAGTTGCTGCAGCTATGTCGAGACCTCCCAGTTAGCTAAAATGCCAGTTGTCGGGGAATCTTATAAAGAGTGCCTTTGTGCCTCTTAACAGACACAAATGCAATTAAAATGTCTGTGCAACATGAACAGGGCCCTTTCGTGACAACAAGATGCGTTTTCAACTCAGACATTGTGAAGAAACCGTTTAAACTGTCGGTAATCAGTAGTGTGCAGATCGGAGCGTAGTGTGTGAAGAGTGAAGATCAGAGGTGTTCACAAGGGAAGAAGCTTGGAGTAAGAATAATGTGTGTTGATCTACTGTGGAAAAGAAATGGTTCGCGTTTGTTTCTTTACCATTTTCTACAACAACTGAATTCCAACGGGACTACAGCTAGCCTTCAGTAACGCCATTACTGTGCAAGCCTCAGGCATCATTTGGCCCGTTTCCATGTAGTTACATAATCACTGATATGGTCATAACCACTACAGTGCTCAATTACCTATTTTTGAAGGGGAATTAAACTTCAAGTTTTCGTCGCCAAGGCATGACCTGTCCTCTGGAGGACATAGCCAGACCACCGGCGCTCCGTGGATTGTCGTCGGCAGCGGCAGGTGACGAAGGTGGCGGGAGAGAAAGCAGAAGCGAGGATGCCGGTCGGGCCTGTGAGCCCGGCTAACTCACCAACGCCGGCAGGTGACAGTACAAACTTTGAATTTAAATGGTTTCTTCACAATGTCTGAGTTGAAAACGCATCTTGTTGTCACGTAAGGGCCCTGTTCATGTTGATTGTTAATTGCATTTGTGTCTGTTAAGAGGCACAAAGGCACTCTTTAGAACATGCCCCGACAACTGGCATTTTAGCTCACTGGGAGCTCTGGACGTAGCTGCAGCAACTCCAGTTTGCTAGCACCGATTTTGCTCGTTTCTTTTTTTTCCTATCGACAGTACTACTACAGATATATAGCGATCAAGATTCAGGTCGAAATCGGCCGGAATTCTCCTTTAACTCATCCCAATAGTTCCACATGTATTTGCTGAACTGTACATTTCAAATTACTTACCAGGGTCGGGGGCCTTGGTGGCTCCGGAAGCGCATATTTTCTGGTTGGGACAGCCCTGACATGACGATGTCTTCCCTGCTTGCTCACTTTCTGTACCCGGGCAGTCTGAAAGAATAAAACACAGACCAGTTATCAGTGTGTGGTCTTTATCAGATTATCTTAAACTAATCCCACCCCAATACATGTTATGTGGATAATGTTAAATTCAAGTCTATAGTTGAACTATATTTCTTCAACCTTTTCAGCCCCCACTGCCAGCTGGTGGGGCAGTATTTTAGTAGAGATGCCAGAGTTTCAACACAGAGCAAATTATGTCGCAGTGAATGCTGTGGAAATGTGTATAAAATGTCACACAAGGTGTCTTTTTTTGCAGCCAAAATAACATGAAGTCTAGGGTTTGAATATTTCACTCAGTGTAATATCCTATAGTTTCAATAATAGATACGAATAAAGATTTTAACATTAAGAACAATTAAATAGAGAACTAAAATTAAACTGGTTGCTTAGGATTGGGATAAAAAATACATTATTTTCTATGTTTATTATACAACTTAATACTGCCAAACAATATGGTTAAATGTGGTATGTTATCAGTAAATAACAGACAGTAACTTTTGTCATTTACCACACTGATTCAGGAGGCTGAGAACTGTGTCATAAGGACTCGGCAACACGTCAAAGAGTGGTGTGCATTTCATTTTACAAATACATTCAGTAACGTTACTGTTTAAGTAGCCCGGTGTATTTATTATAGCTTGTGTAGGCAGA
This sequence comes from Sander vitreus, assembly GCF_031162955.1. Taxonomy (NCBI): domain Eukaryota; kingdom Metazoa; phylum Chordata; class Actinopteri; order Perciformes; family Percidae; genus Sander; species Sander vitreus. Next base: position 23,532,153 of record NC_135869.1, on the reverse strand, counting down.
AATTAACTATTTCTGCAACGACATGTATCCGCTGACTTCGTTATCTCACGTCTCCTCCTATCTCCTGTCACGTCAGGAGAAAGACTTTATTAAGTGCGTCATTAAACTTCACAGGCGATTTCTGTTTTATTTTTATTTTATTTATTTTTTTAATCAGCCAGCAGTACTAGTCCATATGTATATGTAATGATATTTTAGCTAACGTTAACTGACACCCTGCTTGGATATCCCTGAAAACTAACTTACTACGGAATATTGCAAGTAGCTAAAGTTAACGTTACAGTGTTGCCACAGTAACAGAAACGTTTGTTTATAACCCACCCCAGCCTTACAGTAAAGGCAATACATAATATTACGAATTGCGAATCAGCTAGCTATATTGTCTAAACGTCCTAAAAGTGAATTAAAAACAACTTACGCTCATTTGCATTATCTGGTACGTCTGACATCTTTGCACGAGTGTTCTGTCCTCCCGTTAAAGTCTTCCCCCCTTCGAAGGTTCCGGATGCGCACTACATGAAGTTTCGATCGTGCAATAGCGATATCAACGTTGTTGCTAAGTTAACCCTCCCCTAAATGAAGAAGAAAACAATGTTATTCAACTTTGTGTGTGTGTGTATGTGTGTGTATGTGTGTGTGTGTGTGTGTGTGTGTGTGTGTGTGTGTGTGTGTGTGTGTGTGTGTGTGTGTGTGTGTGTGTGTGTGTGTGTGAAAAATGCAAAAACAAAAAACAAACAAAAAAGAGTTACTTTATTAATAAAAGTATCTCAATTTATTTTGAAAAATGTTCATACATACTATTTTTGGATTGTGCATTCCAGCTTATATCAATCAAACCTGTGTTGGGTTGCTTTGATGATAACTGAATACAGAATACAGATGACATACACAATTAAACTTAAAATTGAATTATTATTATTATTATTATTATTATTATTATTATTATTATATGTTTATAAAGCAGATAAGATTTGCAAGATTTGAATGTGCAAATATTTTAATTTTCAGAGTTTTAAGAGTCACACTTTAGCTGTCTTATTTAAAGAGCTGCTGCAGTGGTTAACCAAACAATATTATTTTAAAACGGACTTATAATGAGCAAAATGTTTTGCTACAATTAAAAAAACAGCACTAAGCTGGGAACGTATTACATTTAGTATTTAGTGTTACTCATAATTTATCAGCATTCAGCAGTAACTCAGCATTCAGTATTCCTCAGTATTGTCACAATTGTCATGATTGTGAATTAGAAGCAGGAAATGATTGTCCTAAAACTTTGGTGATTACTGGAGCACAAGATTACTTAATGTGTCCATTAGGCGGTGCTGTTGCCTGGGTTATGCAAAAGTTACAGTCATATAGCCCACAGTAGCCCACAGCTGTTTCTGGCCAAATACATTTGAACTTTGTAAAAAGCTTTTTCATTGGCTCACTGGCATTATAGGAAAAGGTGATTGGTCCATAAAGTATCATTTGTCTGGCTTTGCAGTCGAAGAACAAGGAGAAGTGTTAGGTGTGTATGTGTGCATGTCTGTGTATATAATGTGTGTGAGTTATCCCTTCATATTACTAGCTATGTTATATGTGTTTTTTACATGGGTTAATTTGTATTTGTGTGCCCTTGTGTGTGTGTGTGTGTGTGTGTGTGTGTGTATGTGTCTACCCACTCCCCAATTGTTGAGCCCTGTTGAGAGTGTGTAATGTGATATTTTCTTTGTGTTGGCCAATCTATTATTAACTGACAGACGTATTCACAGAAACCTTTAACAAGCTTTATTCACTGCTCACCACTGTTTGCCCGTGTATGGTACTGTAGGTTGTCGACCAACAGTTGGCCAGAACACAGTGTATTAAAACTAGATTATCTTACTGTGTTGCCTGGGCACTGAAGAAAGGAAAAAAAACTGGACGCCAAATGATTATAAATTGCATTAAAATCAAAGGGAATTCATATTAGGTAAAATTACAAGAGTATGTTTCCGTTTAATGTGTCTGATGTCCTGGATTTGTGGATACCTTTGTAGATGAGGCTGTTATAAATGGACACTGACGAGATTTTATTTATGCAGAACGACAAAAAAGTAAGAAAAGTCCTTGAGTGACAGATATGAGAACATTTCGTGAGAAAGACAAAAACAGACCTCAAAAGAAAGATAGGGACAGACACTGAGACAGAAACACAATGCATTAAGAGAGGGGTGTAGCACAGAAAGACAGAGCAAAGGCAGGTGTGTCATTAGGTGTTTAATTTGTCCCTTGAGGTGACATGAAAGTCTAAGCAGAGAAAAACAACAGTTCAGCTGGAGACTTTAGATAGGAAGAGCAGTTTGTGTAATGGCTATAATTTCCCTCCTCGTTCTCTTCACTATTCCTCCCATGCCAGGACCCATTAGCTCTTTAAATGGAGAGAGAAGACACTCAAAGCTGACATTAGCCTGTGTACACTGCTCCACTAAATCTCCAGACAGGGAGAACAAAAACTATATACTACCTGTTGAACACTGATATGAGATCGTGCATTTTTAGATTTTTAGGAATGAAACTTCTATTGTGGCAGTTAGTACCCATGTGTATATACAGTAAATGTATACATTGGGTATGTACTGCAATACATAAACCAATTAATAGCCAAGGAAAACAAGACTCTGGTTGTAAAGAAACTATATTTTCCTTTAGAACAAGCATGTGCCCAACCTGAACCCACAAAGACTGTGAAGGGAGGAGATCAGTGTTGACACCACAATGTACGCTTATTCCCTTTCTTGCTGAGAGTTAGATGGGAAGATTGATACCACCTTCATGTCTGTATGGTAAATATGAAGATACCACCAGTTTAGTAGTTTAGAACATAGACTGAAACAGAGAGAACAGCTAGCCTGGCTCTGTCAACAAAATCCACCTAGCAAAGTGATTAGTATTTATCCTGAGGGGGACATGAATGTCTGGACAATTCCATGGCAATCTATTCAATAGTTGTTAAGACATTTCACCTACAACCACAAATGGAAACGTCATGGCGGCACTCGAAGAAAAGTACAGGGACCACCGAAGTCAGATTCACCATGAAGTTGGAAATTATCCTCCAGGGACCATGAATGTCTGTGGATGGTGGACAGACTCACCAGCAGACATTAACATCCCTAGAGTCATGCTGCTAGCGTGGCAACATGTATGTATGTGTATACATTATTGAGCATGTGTTCTCTGTAATGAAACAAGAAGTTATAGCTATATTATAAACCCTAACTGGTGTAGACATTTTAAACATGTTGTGCTTTTTGTGCAAGTACATGCAGTTCATTTGAGCGATGACATCTGTCCATTCAGCAAGTGGTCTACACACATGCACGCACGCACGCACGCACAGACTCAGGTCAGAGTTTGGTCACAGTGTTACTCAGCACAAAAGTTAAGCCTTGTCTGCACAATCAGTCATCACACTGGGAACAATGCCACACACACACACACACACACACACACACACACACACACACACACACACACACACACACAAACAGCCTTAACATAACTCACATTTTTTCTATAAGGATTAAGAGAGGAAGTTTTGTGTGTGTGTGTGTGTGTGTGTGTGTGTGTGTGTGTGTGTGTGTGTGTGTGTGTGTGTGTGTGTGTGTTTGGGAGAAAGTGTGTGGCAGGGCAGAGCTGTGAACTGAAGAGGAAAGAGGAAGTAAGTCGTTTATGGAAAAACGATGGGTGTGATCTGGACATGGTGATGTTACAAAAAACAAATTACATGTGAAAAAAAATACAGAAGAAAACAAAGTGTTTGTGCATTTCATTTCAATTTACTTTCAAGTACTGCCATCAAGTTCTAATACAGCATGTCGGTTGTTCACGTTCCATACATCACTCAGGTATAGGCATGAGATAAATGCTACAGCTTTTTCAGTTTGTCAGAATATGTATTGATTGTGAGGGCAGACACTAATACATTGTTCCTCCTCTCCATAGAGAGTCTAGTTTCTGCACGCTTGATAACTAATAACCGTAATTGTGACAGCAGTATGAGTACAGCAGGGGGTTCTAAATTGAATGCTCCACTGAGCTTCTCAGTACACTCCTGCTCCTTTCTAAGGCTCTGCTGAGACAAGAAAGTACCCTCTGGAAGAACAATGCAATGGGCTGGTTTTGTGTGGGTGTGTACAGGGTAAAGTAACTTGAATGTGCAGTTTGGCGTATTTGTTTTTGCACGACAAAAGCTGTGTTTTGTTGACTTTCCTCTTAAGAAAATGACAGAATCAGTTATTTCAGCAAACACCCCAAAACAACATTTGCTTATGTTCAAGTGACAAAGCTCTTTAGCAACTGTGGTAATTATTATTATTGTCCCTCTGGAGCAAAAAAGGAAGTTGGGTAACATTTGTGTAGAAGAACACATTTACAACACAGGGAGAATGTTGGGGTGGATAGATGGGACGACAACATGTTAGACTTTACTGTAACGTGGGAGACTGGATTTTACTGAAATAAATGAGTGCGTCAGGATGACAGGATGACAAAACGTCACAGGTTTGGGATCCCCCATCGTTCATCTGTCTCAGATCCTATACTCTTCCTTCCATCCTCCTTTTTCCTCCCTCTCTTATGAAATTCTCAGCTGCTACGATCCCGCCAGGTCATCCCCTTGGAGACTGTCTTAACTGTTTGAACTGCATCTTGTTGGCCGACACTCTGGTGTCTAACCACACGTGTGTGTTTGTGTTTGGAGAGAGTGACAAAGATTTTGACATTTTCACCCCAGAAACAGGAATGTTTGTTACACCGTCCACACCCAACGATAACGCAAAGTAAAGCACACCCACACGCATCAAAAATATCAAAGATAGACTTTGCAAAATCATTACTCACTATCATAAAGCACACTTTAGGTGGGGCTGTGTTAGCTCAGTTGGTAGAGCGTGTGCATGAACATGTAGAGGTTTGTTCCTTGATGCAGAAGGTCAAGGGTTTGAGTCTGACCTGTGACAGTTTCTTGCATGCCCTCCCCTCTGCATATCTCAGCTGTCCTATCCATTAAAGGTGAAAATGCCCAACAAAAATAATCTAAAAAAAAGAACACATTAGGTGTGTGTGTGGACACTCCCTGAGTGATAACAAATGTAAATTGCTATATGCGGTATCTTTCAAGATATTTTTGCAATAGCATATGTGCACACACATGCAGTCCAAGTTTCAGGTACTTCATACCTTCACACTTCAAACAGCCTTCATCACAGTGCAGAAGGCATGAGAGCCTGTGTACATGAACAAACACACACACACACACACACACACACACACACACACACACACACACACAGTCTGAAGAGGTCAGAGGTCAGTGGAGAGGAGAGGGCGGGTGTTGGCCTTTCAGCTGTCCTGACTCACTGCCAGAATAGAATAACCCCAAAATAACCATGGTTATCTCTCTGTCTGGGTGTGTGTGTGTGTGTGTGTCTGCATTGACAGTTGGCGGGAAGTTGTGATGACAATGAAATATCTTTTTTTCCAAGAAAGGGAAGCAAGTTGTGTGTGTGTCCTCGACTGTCTAAGTGTTTATGTAAAGGAAGGAAGATTGGCCAGGATAGCAGCCTATTTCTGGTCACACAGTGTTAGATAGAAGTGTTTTTCTCTCCACTGAGAGAAAGAGACACTGCATATCCTATCATAGAAATGAAAAAAAAAAGAAATTTACTGAATGTGATCGAGCAATAACTCTGAAGTCAGGAAATACACACGATCACAATGTAAGGAATGTAAGGCTATTTATTCTTAACTTCATTATATTCATTTTCCCTTTTTTCTAGCTCTAGACATTGTGCAGATGCAACTTGACACTGTATGTTTGGGGACATGTTCAAATCAGTAAAATATGGAGATTATAGTTATTCAGCCGTCAAGTCAAGACTTTTCAAACTTTTGAAATGCAGCAAAATATGAACCTATAACCTGCCTATAATCATTTATTTGACAAATGCACACACACACACACACACACACACACACACACACACGCACGCACGCACGCACGCACGCACACACACACACACACACACACACACACACAATTACCAATCTTACCTTGATCATAAAATATTTGGTTTTGACAAATAAATGAGATGATTACAGTGAACAGTGGGTGTCGGATGTGGCTGATTCTGTGTATGTGTCTTTTTGTGAAAAAGAGAAAGAGAAAGTGCTGAAAAGCCATAATGACTGTGTAAATTACAGATCCTTAATGGCGGCCTTATCAGTGTAATACTTGTGCCAGTGGTCATTTCCCTGTTAATTTGGGTGGCTCTGGCTCCCTTTTTGTGTGTGTGTGTGTGTGTGTGTGTGTGTGTGTGTGTGTGTGTGTGTGTGTGTGCGTGTGCGTGTGCGTGTGTGTGTGTGTGTGTTTGCAAGGGACAACCCCATGATATTGCCAGGCTACTGACCTAAATGTGCAGCAATCTTACAGTCTAGTGTGCTCCTATTGGCTCTTTCTCTGTCCAACATTGTCTCATGTGGCCAGGTGCTTATGCAAATAAATTAAAATCTGGGGATGCAAATGCAAGGGAAAGCAGCCTATGTGTTTGTGTGACTGTGTGTATGATCTTTTATATTTACCACACTGGTCTGGTTACATGCACATACATACACACACAGTCGACTATGCAGGGTTTGGGGTGGAGCGAGAAGGAGAAAAGGATGGTGGAAGCAATAAAGGGTGAGATGTGTGCAGCCACTGAATGTTTTTTTACTTCTTTGTGTTTTCTTGTTGTAACCTTGTGTCTCCCCAAGGCTGTTGATGTAAACACAGATGCCCCTTTAATGCACATCATTTTTTAAGTATTTCTTCCTCTTTTCAGCCTCTTTTTTTGCCAACAATCCACACCTGTTGACAGTGGTTTTGACAACCCAAACAGTGGATACATTTGGAAATATGTCTTGTCATGTCCAGGGAAAACCACACTTTTTGAAAATACTCTTAGATGAATGTATGTGACAAACCTCTCACTAACAGGGGCAATGTGCTGACTTTCAGCTGAGCACTGATGGATCTCAGTGCTGTAGTATTTACGATCCTCCATAAAACCAGTATTTCTAACTCATGCAGCTGACTGACAACATCAACAGAATTCTCTTGCCATGACAATGCCTCTATTTCATCTTTTTTATGCCAGTGTTTGTCCAAAAAGTCTGGGCAATAGAAAAAATATTCAAAATTCATTAAACAAAAATCGTGTTAAAGGACTTTTCATCATTTATTTAAGGGGCCACCAGAGGAGTTTTGGGACCTTTAGCCAAAAAAGGCATGACCCTCCCCCAGCAATTTATCAATATGTTCTGTAGTGGTTTGCATATGGCAAATATATACAGATTTCCACTGTTTTTTTTGGTTTTTTTTAACAGCTATTACATACAAGACTAAACCTCTGCATTCTGATCTGACACATCCCACTCCTCTTTTATGGTGTGGTGGCCATTTCAGTAGATTTACTCACTAACATTGTTGTGGAAACTAAATGCACAATTCCTGCATTACTGCATTACTTCAAATACTAAGTTACTCCTCTAGTAAACTAGTATTCACATGAAATAAAACAATAAAATATTGAGACCATTCAGCAAGGCACTCTGGGTAATATTCAACACACAAACTGGTTGCTATGGACTCGTCACTAGGCTTCCTCCACTTCGCCGTTTAAACAAAGTGGAATAAACGTATAAAAGTCCAAATCGACACAAAACCCGCAATCAATTAGTAAGCTGACATCAAATGTGGCATTTAGGAAACCTTTATTGCAACCTTGGCACGGTAAGATGTCCAGACATAGTGCAACAGTCATTTTCGTTTTTTGCATCCTGCTGCTCCCATCGTCAGCCAGGAAATACTTTTTTTTAATAAAGCAGTATATGAAATCAGATGTATTACCTACCACCATTTAGTTGTTTTGTGTTATTTAAGATATTTATAAAATATCTGATCATGTCAGAATTATTCCACTCATTTTTTAAATAATGCAATTATCGGTTTTAGCCACCAGGGGGGCAGCTCCCCCTGCCCCATATGTCTATGCCCTGCCCCACAGCAAACTCATGGGTCAGACCCATCTGGTAGCGAAGGAGGGCAGAGACTGAGAGAGCTACATGGAGCTACATGGAAAAATATGCACCAAACAAGCCACTTTGAAATTTTGCTGTTTCATGAATAGAAAAGTTGGGTGACCCCCCCCCCCCTCTGGACTGAAAAATGTTGGATGACCCTCCCCTCAGCAAAGAATAAAAAGACATGACCCTCCCCTTATTTCCTCCGGTGGTCCATTTCATAAATACCGAACAGTCCCTAAGTCTTTGCAGTGTCAATGGCAAATGTGTCTGCATCACTGTAAACACTGCCTGAGTCTCTCCCTCCCACTGCCAGAGAAGAGGAAGGGAGGGAGGAGAGAGGTATAGAAAACAGTCTAAATGCCAGCATTGTTCCACAATCACATCTTTTTCACTATCTCTGTTTCTTTCCTTCTGTATAATTTTCTGTACAGTCCAGTAATATTGCTTCTATCCTCCACTATCTTCTATCTCAACTTTGTCTCGTTTTTTTCCTGTGCTGTTCAATCTGCCTCCTGCTGATTGCCTCCAGTAGCAGGCCTCACAGAGCGAACATGGACACACTCACACACACACACACACACACACACACACACACACACACACACACACACACACACACACACACACACATGCATGTATGCTGTGAGAAACAGGAACAGGGGAGTTGGTGGTTTGCTTCCTGTCTGGCTGTACATCTCTGTGTGTGTTTTCTTGGTTGTGTGTGTGTGTGTGTGTGTGTGTGTGTGTCTGGCATGCATCCAGGTAGTAGAAGTGCTGGGGAAGGAGAGACGGTGGGGAGATTTTAGTTTTAATAGTCACACAGGAGGCACTATACTGTTTGAAAGTAGCTGCAAGCAGACTCCAGTTATTGCTGGTATGAAGTTTCATGAAAATACATTTCTTTCTACAGTTCTGTGTCAAAATGTCCTAATTGCCTCAAACGTCAATTGCTACATACATATTTTAAATGACTAACAGTTCACCTACTATTTCGTCTGATTTGATACTTTCTACATGCTTGCTGCACTGCTGCTTTACACAGGAGGACGCTGCAGGAGGAACTGTAAAAACTCAATGACTGAAAATGGGATGCATTTATAAAGCACGTTTCTAGACTTAAAGACTCTCAAAGCACTTTACCCACTACAGGCACCATTCATACACACATTCATACACTGGTGGCCGAGGCTGCCATTTAAGGTGCCGACTGCTCATTAGACAAACATTAAGCACATGAACATTCACACGGCGATGGCACAGGATCAGGAGCAAGTCTGTGTTTAGTGTCTTGCCCAAGGACCCTTTGACACGTATACTACAGGGGTCAGGGATCGAACCACCGACTTTCCGATTGATAGACGACCTCTCTACCACCTGAGCACCTAAAACAAATTGGGTGCTGTGACATCAATGTAATAAATGAGAGGCACAAACTGGGCCTGGGGTAAGAGTGTGTTTTCTAGAAATGTGATCTTCACACAACATCAAATGGAAGACTAAGGTGTTTCACAAAACATGATAATTGAATGCATTGTTATAGATTTTAAGTAGCTCTCAACCAGCTACAACATTAGAAATGTTGCTCATATAGACAGCAAATATTATATCATTTTGCACTAATATGATATTACAGCACCCTGGAAGAGGCAACCTTGCATAATAAGTACTTTGTATGTACTGCCAATAATGCTTATTTACTTAAGCAAACTTTTGACTGCAGGCTTTTTACTTGTGATGTAGGATTTCAACTTAAATAAATGTTTTGAATACTTCTTCAACCACTGATAATGTTTGATGTGTGCATGTAGATTTGCAGTAGTTGGGCCTCGTCCACTTTTATTATGCAATACTCTTAGCCTCTGGGTCATATACTCCAAAAAAGGGAAAGCATGTCTAAAACACTGGGTTCACAATGTGGGTTGGGTCTGTCTTGCTTCTGAAACTAAAATTATTCACATTGTTTTTAGTTTTTTTATCATAACATTGAATATGTCATTTTTTGTATAGGAAATCCTTCCTATGATAGGACCCATTGCTATACACATTTAAAATAATGCATGGCCAGCAAAATCGAGATGAAAAATATCAAAATGAGATATGTATTGTATTTGCAAATTCTCTCAAAGGTGAAGATTATACACATAATAGCATGAAGAGCAATTATCTATTTCTGCCCAAGGTGAGATACACTGTACTAAATGAAAAGCCTAATTACAGGGTGGAGCTGTAGTGTGTTGATGTGTGGAGGCCACCTGACACCTGGCAGAGCGGTTAAACCTGTTCCCACCACTGTGTGTGTGTGTGTGTGTTTGTGTTTATGCGCAAACGTGTGTTTGGTACGGGGGGGGGTCGTCAGTTGCCTGTAGAGCTGAGGATGATGGGATTGCTTTGTTGTTTAAACAGGCACCCTTTAGGCATGTGTGTGTGTGTGCTGTTATGTGCACCAATGTGATGTTGAAATGAAAAACAAGCATGCTGAAGGGTGACACACAGGTGACTGAAACAATAAAAGACACCCTAACAGTGGTGCAGGGGTAGTTTTATCTCTACCCATAAAAGTCCAGGCTATAATTCAAATAGTTTTTGAAATTTTGAGGTATGATCCTCCAGAATAGAGAACAATTACAATCATGTCCTAGCCTGACAAGCCAGACCCACATCAAGATGTTGGGTCTGAGAACTCACCATTGGCAGGGCTCAATCCGAGGGGCGGGATAAACGGTTGTCTTTCAAATTCCCTTTGCACTCAATAGGATAGTGCTACAACCAACCAGAGCAATGAAGAAGGTAGTTTTGGATACTTTTCCGTGGTACTTTTTATTTTATGGACATTTTCTAGGTCGTAATAAATATCAATAAACATGTAAAAACGTGGAAGTGAGACAGAAAATGTGTGTGTGTGTGTGTGTGTGCGCGCGCGCGTGTGTGTGTGTGTGTGTGTGTGCATGTCTACTGGCAAGGTCTCCGATGAGCAAATGAGAAAGAGAGTCCATTATATTAAGTTATGTTACAACGTAGCAACATAAGCTCAACGTGCCGATTCCATCCATCGATGACTTTTGTGATTTTTGTCAAAAATTCAAATTCAAAGTCAAATTTTGAATCTAACATTGGAGCTTAACTGCGAAACATACACTCCACCAGTCAGTGAAAGGTGTCTGTAATCTTCTCTGGATATATTTGGCAGTGTCCTTTTTTGGTTCTTATTTGATTCGAAGAGAAATTGAATTTTGAATTCTCCTTACTTTTTATGTAAGGAAACATATAACGATACTGAGGCTATTATGCAATTTTTTTCCACTTTTTTTAAAAAGAATATAACTTTTTTAAGGATACTTGAGAGCAGGTGCTGGTTGGAGACACACTGTCCATTTCAGTAAGTATAGAGTTTGGAGTTTTTCTACATCATTTGACAACCATCGTGTAAATGGAAGCATCTCGGCACGCTGAGCTGCCAACTCCGCCATGCTCGACTTCACCGCACCACAGACTGTATGCAGTGATTGGCAGAAATGATCATATATTTCTAGATCTCCGTACAAAATGATCGAATGCAGGTATTGTTTGACTGGAGAACTTTCGATACTACTTGCTACTAAATGATATCCGTTGATACCTTAAAGCGGGGGTGTCAAACTCAGTTTCCCTAAGGGCCACACTAGAAAATGAGAATCACATCAAGGGCCAGACATAGAGTTTATTGCTTTTATGTCATGGGAAAAGTAAAATATCTTTGACTGTATTATTGCATGTCTCATATAGGCTTCTCACTTACAGTTTGGTCGACAAAAATGTCGAAGAAAATGCCAAAAACATTTGGAAAAAGCATCAAAAATGTCGAAAAAAACGTTGTGAAAAGTGACAAAAAGTAGGTGGGCCAAAATGTATTGTGAACCTAAACGTATGTAGGGGCCGGATCATAATTAGCAAGGGGCCGGATTTGGCACGCGGGCCTTGAGTTTGACACGTGTGCCTTAAAGGTATGGAGAACCAGCCCTATAGTGCCACCCCTGTCCTAAATGGTGCACAGTGCACACCATTAATCACTTCTATGTCTAGAATTTAATTAATTGTAAGCACAAGCTCACTCATTTACTTAAAATGTAAAGATTTAAAACTAATGTCAAAGTGTTTACATCAGGCTGGATGGATGGATTCCCATTTATTCCAGCAGTGATGGCAGTCCCGTGTCGTGGCCGCCTGGAAAATGCAAAGAACTATGTGCTGCTTAACAAACCTTGACAATGCCCTCTTCATTACCTCGTGCCTGTCCTAACTAACTGTCTCCTTATGACCCCACAAAAGAATCCCAACCGGTCACAATGGTAACATCGGACCACTGAGCACAGGGGACGAACAAAGAACCTGATGTCCTAAGGTCATTATGTAAATCAGGTATAAAACTGGTATAAAACTGATCACAGCAAACCTTTACAGGTTGGGTAATTGTTCAGATTTGTGTTATCAGTTATCAATTATTTTCAAATAAAAAGTCTCGATGTGACAGCTGTTTGTCGACTCAGCTCCAGGGCTGATATGCTTTTAGAGATGGGTGTGGACCTTTGTAAACACAGGCCTTTTACACCTTCAGCTGAAAATTAATGCAAACTACTCCTGGCTAGACTATTCTTGGCACAGCGCAGTGCAACACATTCTCATGAACGGGTTCGTATGATATCGTATGAAAAGTTATGCACAACAATTTGGATGATATCCTACGAAATTAGGTGACCGCCGGCTGGTCACGTGACAACCGATCACATGACAGTTAGGTTTAACGGTCTTTACAGTTAAATTTAGCAGAGAAAAGGTTGCTGTGAGCCATGTATTGGTCACTGTTAGGGGGCTGGTTGTTTCAGAGGCTATTGCAATTGTTATTGCTAACTAAAATGCTAGTTAACATTAGTAATTAAACTTAAACAGCTAATGTAAGTCAAAACTGCCTGCGAGCTTCTCCTGACTATACGGTAATTTCTCTACCGTGCGACAGAAAGTCGCGTGGTCATGACACAATCGTTAGCCTATTTTTACAAAAACGTCTGCTACGGAGCCATAACGTGAGATACAAGGTAATGGAGCCTTTTACACATTGTTGTGTTTCTTTAGAAATAAACAATGAACAAATAGAGTCTTTAAACACTTCAGATGTAAAGTTATTCACTGTCAAAGTGACGTCAAAATGAATGGGAGTCAATGGGATGCTAACGGAAGGTGATGGCTTGTTAGCCTACAAACTCCCCATAGGAGGTAAGCTTTCCGCTTGCTTATTTCCTTGATTTTAGCCAACAAAAGGTAGTCATTATGTGGCAATGAAAGTTAAGTTTAGGCACCAAAGCGACTAGTTAAGATTAGAAAAATGCTCGGGGTTTGGATTAAAACATAAATATTATATTAAATATATTAAATATTGCAGAACGACTTAAGACTTAGTCAAAACCACATTGATCGCATATTGTACCAAAATTACAAAACTGTGACAATCCAAAAAGGTAAAATGATGGGACAGAAAGCATGAAGATTGGGCTTGTTGTAAAGTCTGGAGTACTCGAGCAATCTGACCAAATATGGTCTTGTGTGTAAGAAATGAAAGACAGCGGAAAGTGCCGTAAAAGAAATGAAGTGCAACAGCTGGTGGGGTTTGACAGAGGGTAGAACTTTGATTGCAGAGAAGCTGGGGATGAAAACAAAAAAGGGACAGAACATTTATTTTTCTAACAGCCTATGTTGATTGCTAATTGCTCTAACCTTTTCATGAATGTGTTTTGTTGTAGACATGAAACCATGTGGAATCTAAAAAGTGATATGTCTTACATTTCTGGCAGTTGAAAGAGAATACCTGTTTTAATTGTAACGAGCTATGATAGTCAGCCAAGAAAAGAGAGAAACACAAACTGATCTCTTTCAGTGCTGCCCACCCTGATCAGGGAGGTGTGGTGCAGTAGCACACCACAACAATAAAAAAAGGAGTATTCCCAGATGAAAAGGAAAATGACTACTCCACTAACACCCTGATCCACTTCAACCTGTAGGCTAATATAACTGAAAACGTGGAGAGAAAAAATGGGAATATTATTCATAAAATCATGATAATTTTGTGCATAACCTCATATTCTCCTGCTCCATTTCACCTCTCCATTTCTCTTTTATAAACATTTGCCCTTGTGCTCTCTTTTCACTATTCTTTCCAGACTGTATTCCTTCCTCTTCTTGACTTTTCATCCCCTTTTATCCTTTTAATTTCCTTTTGTCTCCCTCTCCGTCTGACCTCTGCCGTTTCTTGTCTGCCAAAAATACTTTTAAACTTCCCCTTTCATTATTTTTTTATTGTTAACTTTTACTCGGCCCTAAACTCACACACACACACACACACACACACACACACACACACACACACACACACACACACACACACACACACACACACACACACACACACACACACACACATATTTTCGCATATTAAATCTCAAACCACACCCAGCTCCAGCCCTCCAGCCCTCCCACGCGCGCTCTGGACCGCCTTTACAGAGAACGTGCGTTTCAAACATTTTTTTGAGACTACAGTGAGATCTCCAGCTGCCGTTTTGTCACGTTTGACAGCTGTTTTTTTTTTCAATTCATCGTCCCTTAATTTATCTTTTCACATACACACACACTGTCACATCTGGAATTCCACACATCTCCACGGTCTACACTCGGTAAGTAAATGAAGTATTTTTAGTTTGCATGTTGTTTGAATGCTGCACGTAACTTTTCTCTATGGGATCCTCACTTTAATAAAGCAATAACACTATTATAGTGACTAAATGTCTTTGTGGTGAGTTTTATAGCCTATATATTCCTGCTATGGGATATTTTAAACAAGCCACTATAATAGCTAGTCTAAAATATTCCTAAAATATTTAGCGCTCAGTTTGGAGATTTGTATAGCATATCTTTAAAAATTAGGATAGGTTTATTTTGTTTGATCATTCATTATCAAATATCAGAGTCGTTTTAAGCCTTTGCTGCCGTGCTTCCCCCTGCTGATATTTTTTACACAGATCGTAACTTTGCTGAGTGGCTCCAAGTTTCAGACACTGGAAATGAAAGGGGCGTTGTCTGCCACCACTGTGTGCGTGTGTGTTTTGTGTCTGAGTGTTGTGAATGAATGTTTAGTGCGTTGCGAGGGAATATAAACAAACTATTTGCTATTTTTTTCAATGGACACAGGAAATGTGTGTGTGTGTGTGTGTGTGTGTGTGTGTGTGTGTCATAGGTACTTTTGAGTGTATCTGTTGTGTTGGATCCATATCTAGACATAACACTGAATTGATGGTACTTTGTAATCATGATCATCATCATCTGTAAGCATGTCCATATGGTAACACTAAATTATAATGATGTTCCTATAGATTAGGGATTTTGGAGTTCACATAGGATTATATGAGTATAAGTGTGTAATTGAACTGAACACAATCTTATTATCATAGGTAAATCTGTTCAGGTACCATGTTTAGCACATTATTTGCACTATAATGTTGAATACAGCTGCCCCTATCTTGTATTGTGGACTGATTTGCACCTTACTTTTGATGAGGCAGGTGATTACTGTTGCATAGATATTCCCTCCATGGGGGCTCCCTCTTGTGGTTGAAAACAACAACAACCTGGTCCAAGGTTTTCATGGTTAGAGGATAATGTATCATAATAATGTTCATACTGGGCTGCAGAAATAGAGACTCATTCTCATCAGGCAACGTTTGCATGACAGAGAATGCAATCTGAGGAAAGCACTGTTATTATGGCAATAGTCTGAAGATTACTGTCATATATTATGTAACAATCTATCGGAAAGTAACTTGCATCACACTGTTGACATGCAGTTATAAACTATTGCACACAGTGCATGGAAAAAGGCAGAAAAGGACGAAAAAGCAATAGAAGGAAGATTATGGACCCATTCAAGTTGCTCATGGAAACTGCAGCTGAACATGAACACCAACACTGATTTCACACATGTTGTCTTGTGACGCTGGTGACCCCCACCCTCCTCCCATCTTATTATATTACATTACATCAACTCTTGGGGCCCTATCTTGCACCCAGCGCAATTGACTTTGTACACCGACGCATGTATCATTCCTATTTTGCACCGACTGGTTATTTCGACTTTTCCCTCCACAGACTCACTTCGGTAAATTAGGGAATTCATTTGCGCTCCCGAGGGCGGTTCAGCAAAAAGAGGAGGCGTGTTCCGGCGCAAACGTTCCCTAGTGATATTTTGCAGTTTCAGAAAACAGTTCCGCCACAGACCAGGACAAACCTAGTCTAAAGTCAGTGGCGCGTTATTCAGATGCTATTTTAAGGGCGCATGCTTGGCCGTAATGTAGAGTGTGCACACCGCGCATACATGTTGCTTCTCTCATCTCACGGACCCAGCAGTTCCCATTTTTGCAAACCATACATAAATACAAGGAAAAATATGACCTTGTTTCACACAACATTTCCATGAATCATGGATGTGTTGATGACATAAATGAGGACATATTAGAGGACTTAAGGAGATGTGATGTTGAACTGCATGTGCCGATGCCACTTAACCCAAATGCCCCAGCAGCAGCAGCACGGGAGAGGAGAGACAGAAGAGCTGCATCGTCTATAGTGAGGTCATCTCGGTCTAATGTTAGACTACATTGCAAAAATATCACCATGCATGAGGTTATGACCTCATGATTCAGTGAGAGTGAGCCCAAAATATCGGAAAGTATGTTTTTGTGACATTTCTTTATTTACATTTTGACACAAAGAAAAATCAATTGCAAACGTCGGTCTCCTCGGCTGTGAACCGCTCCTGCCGTGCGCACATGGATGTATTAAGAGCGTGCGCCTAGCAAATCCGCCATTATAATAGCAATCCGCCATGGAACAAGCACGCCTGCTTTTAAAGGGAATGTGAGATAACGCTCTGATTGTTTTTTTGCACGTTACGCCCAAACCACACCTATGAGTAATGTAGCTACTTCAGACCAACCCATTTTAGATTTGCGTCGGGCGCAAGAGTCATTTATCCCGCCGGTATAATAGCAACAGATCCGAGGCGCCCGAGATCCGCCCACAAAGCTACTTGCGTTTGGCGTTACTTGCGTTTCAGATCGTTAAAATAGGGCCCTAAGTGTAAAAGTTCAAACTAACTAGAGTCTTGATGACACTGCAGACCATCTTCTCTTCTCTTCTCTTCTCTTCTCTTCTCTTCTCTTCTCTTCTCTTCTCTTCTCTTCCAGCTTTTAATTTACTGTAATGAGGCCCACAGTCATCAAACATACAAATGTGTGAAGTAATGTGTTAAACGACCACTAATAAATAGCTAAATGTGGAAGCTTTTTCCCACCAGAGTTGAGCTTTACTGAAGGCTTGTGGCGGACATAATAGCCTGTAACTGAAGTTTGATCTGTCCAGTGGCTAAATTCTCCTCAAGCAGAAGTCATTTCTCTAGCCGAAGTACTTGGACAGTGCTGCACCCTTTGTGCTTCACCTTCTGCCCCTATGTATTTTGGATGTGACGTGACACAACAAGGCATGGACATTTTAAAGGCAGGGTGCCAGTGTTAATTCATAAGTATTTTCAGTCACACTGAAGTAGCAGGAGGAGAGAGGTGTGTGATATTTGATAGGAGGATTAGTCAGGGGTGTGAGGTCCTAAAACGTGCTGACCGATGAAAACTTTCAGGGAAGAGGTGTGAAGTGACAGAGTGGAATAGAAAAAAAAGAAAGAGAATGGGGACCTGATTAACAAATGAGGATGGATGTCTGTTATGTACATCTCTATCAGGTGTTTCTCAACTTCTCTCTGCCATGTGGAAGTCATTACTGAACGCTGTCACTGTAGGAATGTGTGTGAACACACACACACACACACACACACACACACACACACACACACACACACACACATTTCACAAATGTCACACACACCTAACAAACCAAGCGTCCAACATGAAAGAATTCCTGCATCAGAGGGAAGTCTATAAACACAGCAGGAAAACAGTTGTGTGTGCATGTGTATCTGTGTGCTCATTTGTCATGTCATATACACACACACACACACACACACACACACACACACACACACACACACACACACACACCATATTTCTTTGCAACAATGTAGGCTTCATTGGGCAGTAGGCCCTACAATGATTATCCATTCTCCTGGTATTCAACAATACTCATCATAGCTCAAATATTTATTTTAAAGCCAATGTAGAATAATGTTCTTACTAATTGCAGATAAATATAATAATAATGTAAAAGGTTTCCATAAGAGACCAAGTGTGTTTGGGTGTATGCCTATTTAGCTTAAGCTGTAACTATAAAATAGTTAGGGTCACGGTGGCCTCGAGCAAAGAACATTGAGTAATAATAACAAGTGAAACAGGAGCAGAATGTACCGCTTCGCATGAGAGCAAATGAAGACGAGACATAATACAGCCTGACGGGTGTTGTGTAAAGATAGCAGTCCCGGTGCGGAAGAAGAAGAAGGGGGCCCAAGAAAGAAAGTGGGGCTTACGAGGTCTGACAGGCTAGAGAAACGTGGACCGGCTCTGGCTTTTTGTCTGTAGCTAGGGAAACTGAGTCTCTGCGTGCTTCGTGATCCCACAGATCTATGTATTGAAACTGATGCTTGACTGATTACTGTAAACGAATGATTTGACTTTATCTAATCGTCTTATTTGGCTCTTGCTTAGGATCAGTGTAATTGCAATTTAACAAATGCACGGGGATATACAGGTATTTTATTTGGAGTCAGACACATTGTCCCAAAAGGGGGGACACAGAGGAGGAAATCCCCAACACCAGCGATAATGTAGAGGGACTGATAGATTTTGGGGTTATGATAAAAAAAAAAAATCTAGAAAATGTCAAGTTATTACGCTTGTGTTGCCAGTAATAAAACAGCCTCATGACCAGTTTGAAACGACAGTGTTGTTTGGGTTGTGAATGCATCATTTGTATGCACTTCATAATCCATTTTCCACATGTTTTAGAAAGAACGGTCCACTCTTGTCTTAGTTAGAGTGTGCATAGTGAGAAATAAAGTAACAGTGTTGCATTAGGATGTGAATGTCCTCATAAAATGCCAGAGTTAGCCTGAGCCTTCTCCCCATATGAGATGGTCTAACCTCAGTGACCTCAAAACTATCGTGCATTTGGGATATACTGGTTTTGTTCTCCAAATGCAATAAAAAAGGCTGTGTTTCTTGTCTGCATTTGGAGGAGACACATGAAATGGTACAGCAATGTTGGGGCAAAATTGTGAACAGTGTTGGATCCAGCCTCTGAATTGGGACACAGCCACCATGGCTTATCCTCTGGTGACACCCTCAAGCCAAACTGTCAAATATTTGGCTTTCTAGTGTTAAAGATGTGCAAATAGCAAAGTTGTCCCCACATCTTTCATCCAGTTTTGCTTTTTGCTTCACAAGCTTCTTTCAGAATTGCAGGCAGCCAGTTATAAGTCCATAATGCAATTCTGAAGAAGAATAAAAAAACACTTGGCAAAAGAATCCTGACTGTGTGTGTGCATCTGATATGTGCCTGTGGGTGTCTAGTGTGCTCGTCCTTAACAAAACTTTGTTTGGCTACTGGCTTCACTCCAGGGAAGAAAGCCTTTTGTGTTTTCTCTAAAATTAAGCCTTGGCTTGGATACTCCTGTTGTGTAAACACACACACACACACACACACACACACACACACACACACACACACACACACACACACACACACACACACACACACACACACGTCAACTGTTTTGACCTTATAGAAGAAATATAAAGTGAGGTGTCAGTTAAAAATGTTGCATTAGTTGGTGGTTTGGAGGAGGAAATGTTGCATCTAGAGTCACAACTTAGGACCTCATAAGGGGCCAGAGGGCTCCACTGGAAGCCTTCTTTCCTTTTCCTCAATTAGTTTTTCCATGGCCAAAGACAGAAAGAGAAACATACAGAGAAAAGGAGAGAGTGGGACAGTGAGAGAGACGGGGGAGTGAGATACAGAGGCCCAGTTAAGTCTGTGGCTTTGTGTTTTATGAAAAGAGTAAAAAAAGGACATTAAAAGTCAGCATTTTCCACCAGGGAAGGGAATCAGTCGGCACAAACACACACACACACACACACACACACACACTTGCAACGAGTCCCCCAGCCTCCTATTATAAGGCTGAGTGGAGAGGAGGAATGGCAGCCTGTTTGTCAGTGTGCGTGTCAGGCGAGGTGTCCGGAGTCTGACAGAATCAGCCTACCTATGTGATTACACAAAACTACAGAATTTGTTATTTTATCATAGTCCAGTTTACTTTATTAATGACCTGACTGCTGTATGGTGAGTATAGGATTATATCTAACTTGGATAATGAAGTTTGTCACTTTTTCGCTGATTGACTCGCCACAGCTGAGCTTATATCTATTATGATAGATAAGGCACGAAATATCTGTGTTATGCATACCAGACTAGCGAGGCCAATATATACAGCATGCACGCAGCTATGTGCTCTGTGTGTATATGTGTGTCTGCAGCTGTTGCCTGGGGTCAGAGGTGAGCAACAGTGCTTTCACACTTTACTATCAGCGCTGAGTGAAACCTCTGCAAGTTAACCCCGTTCCCAAGGAACCCCAGGGAATACAGGCCTCCACATTTAGGTTAATGTTGTGTGCATTTGTCTGTTGAAAATGGTAGCGAAAAAGAGAGAGAGAGAGAGAGAGAAAGAGAGAGAGAGAGAGAGAGAGAGAGAGAGAGAGAGAGAGAGAGAGAGAGGACTACTTTTCAGAAGTAATGGAGTAATGTTTGGTTTGTTTCTTCACAAAAATAGATACATTACTCATTTTAAAAGTATTATTATTTTGCAGTATTATATTATGTTGGCTCAATAAAATAAAAGTAATGGACAAAGGAATGGTTCATCATCCACCCACATGAAGAAAGAGATGACAATAATAAATCAGCATCATTTAAGTTTTAGATAATTTCCCTTGTATATGATCATTACAGTTTGGACTATCAAAGCAGTAAATCTATAAAAACACACACAAAGGAGAATGTATATATAATTTACAGGAGAATGTATACATAATTTACAGAAGCGGTCTGCTCTGTCAGTCATCACCAGGGTTTTATGTATGTGGTCTATACAGTTTGAATTAACTTGACTTATCTGAACTGTGTCTGTGAGTCTATCATTTTTGTAAGTTTCTTAGCAGGCTATATGTTTTTGGTTTTGTGTAGCTTATATGTACGCATGTATACATTAGAGTACGGGTGTGTGCGTTTATGCTCTTGTTTTAGTTTTTCTCGCTTCCCTCCATTCCCCTTCAAAGGGGTTCCTTTTCTCTCTCTGTCTCCCCCTCCCTCTTCCCTTCATCGTCTCTCCAATGAGACGTGAAAGCAGCTGCAGATTAAATCAGATCCAGCTGTGTATGTGTGTGTGTGTGTGTGTGTGTGTGTGTGTGTGTGTGTCTGTGTACATGTCTAGGAGATTGCTTGCTGCTTTGAAGATTTTTCCTGCTGGTCAGATTAGACTCAAATACCATAGAGATGCTTTGGATGTAGTGAATTAAATTGCTGGTCCTTTACCTTAGCTTTCTTGTCTTTCCAACTCTGTCCCCTACACTTTTTGCGCTAGCAGCATTGCACTATTAAAATGTTATAATAGGCCAATTTTCTCTCTCGCTAGATTTAGAAACTTTTCAGACCCTCTTTCAGACTTCAGACTATCAGGGGAAAAGCGAGATATATTTAATTGTTATTCATTCCCATGCATGCTGCTCAGAGTAATCACAGTCCACGGCTCTTCTGCCAACAGCACGGGGTCTCTCTCTCTCTCCCTCTTCTCTTGCGCCATGAGCAGCAGACAGTCAGCCGACATAACCACTAAGCTTTATGCAAATGTTACACAATGACATCACCAAAATGCAAATGAGTGTATGGCATCATCTGGCAACTCTTAGTGATGTCTGTAGCTAGTGCTAGCTATTTTCATCGGAAAAGAGTTGGCAACAATGGATGACGTGGCTAAGCTAGGTTTTAATGGCGCTGCTCTTGGCAAGGTGCTACCGAACGCTGAACAAGACATTTTTAGTTGACCAGTTGTTCCAATTAACTTTGATGAAGTGAAAACACACTGTGAGAGGGTCAATGTTTAAGACAAAAACATGGACAGCATGGACCCAAAACAAGTTCACGGCTATTTCAATGTACACAGTGCCATAGATATGCATTGCTAAGCCTCTGTCCTGATTGACAGGTCAGTGTGTAGCCACGCCCTAAAGCATCCCCTGCTATAATTGTCTGTTTTAAATGGGACAATCATTTACAAAATGAACATCATGCTATAAAAATAGCGATTGAGACCATAAACTCATTATGAAAATGTTTACTGAAGTGAGAAGTAGGGTCATTTTCTCATGGACTTCTATATGAGCCGACTTCTTCTTGCAACCAGTGGAGTCGCCCCCTGCTGGAAATTAGATGGAATCCAGGTTTAAGGAACTTTCTGTACACATTGGCTTCAATTTTCGGACCTTAAAGCTCTGTACATTATTCTTTTGTCTGATCAAGAGATTAGAAAAAACTATTGCTGTTTACATTCCCTTCTAAAAAAATCTAAGTGCATAGCTTACATTTGATATTTACTCACCTAATTTTTTACTATTTACCCTCTTGCCCCCTTCCCCCAACTCAGTTACATCCCACAGCCACATTCAGTCAAAAAAGCTGCGGCCTGCTTCCTGTCAGGGGGGAGAGGGTGTTTTCACTGCGACTCCATTTTGGCAGAGAGGGCTAATTCCTCTGCTGTCTGACTTTTTGTATATGTGTGTGTGTGTGTGTGTGTGTGTGTGTGTGTGTGTGTGTGTGTGTGTGTGTGTGTGTGTGTATGTGTATGTGTGTGTGTGGGTGTGTGTATGTGTGGACGTGCCTGCACTCACATGCGCTTTTGAACATGTTTGTGTCTCTGCCTGCTTCTGAAAGTTTTTGGTGGGACTTTAGGCAGTTACTGAAATCAAACTCATATGTTTATGTTATTGTATGTGCATTATCCCCACAGGGTACCTAGGCTGAGTTTGATTTGTACAGTGTACACAGAGAGCAGACTGCAAGCATAGCGGAGATGTAGATTTTACTCTGAATTCATAGTATAACAGCCTTAAAGGTGCTCGAAGCGATGTTGGGTGATGTCACTTCTTGTTGAAGTTCAAAGTATTGTCAAACAAAATGGAGGCTAGCTTGCCTTTCCCTGCTCCTCATCCGGTCCCCTCCCCTCCCTTCCGCACACTAACCCCCCCCAACCCCCACCCCCAAATCCTTCTTGTCGGTTATTGGCTGGAACACTGTTTGTTATATTTCGTGGTGCAGGTTGGCGCAGTTTGTTTTTGCTGCCGTTGAGCCTGGGCTGTCTTACGTTTTTTTTACAGTGTGTTCAGGGGACAGGCAGCTAGCGGATAGTGAGGAGATGTTTGCTGTATGTGACAAACAAGGGTTTCTGGAAGTATTTGATATTTTTAATGGATTTTCCCTTTTAAGACAATTCCTAGTAGTGTACGTGAACAAAAACAGGAAAGAAACACAAAAACAAACAAAAATACTGGCCTGGATATCCCTACGGAAAGAGTGCACATACAAAATCAAGGCCTCAGTAGACGATTATATCTTAAGCGGAGGCCCACGGACCTGTTCTGACTGTCAACAGTGTTTTCTGAAGCCATACACTTCGGACATTTGGATTGTGTTATAGTGCTACAAATACCATGGTCATGCTGCAAAAAAACAAAGAAATAAGCATTTGACCCAGCACCTTAAAGGTCCCATGGCATGAAATGATGTTTTTTAACATTAATATGAGTTCCCCTAGCCTGCCAATGGTCCCCCAGTGGCTAGAAA
This sequence comes from Sander vitreus, assembly GCF_031162955.1. Taxonomy (NCBI): domain Eukaryota; kingdom Metazoa; phylum Chordata; class Actinopteri; order Perciformes; family Percidae; genus Sander; species Sander vitreus. Next base: position 23,508,144 of record NC_135869.1, on the reverse strand, counting down.
TGGCGATAGGTGTAAACCGAGCCCTGGGTATCCTGCTCCGCCTTTGAGAAAATGAAAGCTCAGATGGGCCAATCTGGAATCTTCCCTATATGACGTTATAAAGGGAAAGGTTACCTCCTTTACCCTCTCTGCTTTGCCCCCCGCCCACAGCTGTCCAGAGAATTTGGCCCGCCCATGAGGAAATAGAGCTACAACCGTGGCTGCAAGCCAAGGGGGTAAGCTTCTCCTCGGACCGTGAACCTCCTATGGCGCCATTTTGATGCTAATAAGCCATCACCTCCCATTAGCAGTCCATTGACTGCCATTCATTTTGGCGCCACTTTAACAGCGAATAACTTTACATCTGAAGCGTTTAAAGACTCTATTTGTCCATTGTTTATTTCTAAAGAAACACGACAATGTATAAAAGGCTCCATTACCTTGTACCTCACGTTATGGCTCCGTAGCAGATGTTTTTGTAAAAATAGGCTAACGATTGTGTCATAACCACGCGACTTACTGTCGCATAGTAGAGGAATTACCGTATAGTACAGGAGAAGCGAGCAGGCAGTTTCGTCTCACATTAGCTGTTTAAGTGTAATTACTAATGTTAACTAGCATTTTAGTTAGCAATAATTAGCCTGTGCCCATGTTATCTCCTTACATATACCTATGCTCTCAGTCTCTGCAATATTCGGAATGATTGAGATTTCGCTTGGCACAGCTACCAGAAGACTACAACTTTCAGACAGGTTGCTCACGGCACATTTATGTTGTCTCTCTCACTTGGAGGCTGCACAGTAATGCTCAGCGCTCACCGGAAAAATGCTTCTAATGGCCTTCACTGGTCTCTGTCCAGAGCAACGGGATCTGTTGGTCCATTCTTATATACTGTCTATGCTGCAAGCTGGTCAAGGCCACACCCCCACCCTCCACCTTGCCCCCCCTCTCTCCTCCTCAATAGCATTTAAAGCTACAGACACAGAAATGGCACATCCTAAGGAAAGCTAATTGTGGGACTGGCTCATAGTGGCTGTAATCCTGCACCAAGGCTGAATTTCGGGAAAGAGACTTCAGATACAGTATTAGGGGACCACTAAGATTATACTAGACTAGACACTAAGACCACTAGACTATAAAAGCATCCAAAAAGCAGCATGTCATAGGACCTTTAAGTGTCTTTGGTTGATTTACAGTGACCCTTGACCTCTCATGCATCATTTTTGGCATCTTGATGCTTTAGCATTCTTGGCACCATTGGATGGCATTTTCTGCTAATGCTGCTATGCTAACATAGCACGTTATATTCTGGTCTACTACACTGACTGAACCGAGCACAGACTGCCCATTTCAAACAGTCAACTGCTTGCTTCCATCAACAAGTCATAGTCAGGATTAAGGCCTTCAATCACTGCAGGGTAAACAGCACACTCCCACATACTGTACTCCACATACAAACACTCAACCACACACATGGTTTGGCATACATATAGACACAAGATACATGCTTCATCTCACATCTCAGTAACATTTTCTGTAATTTGAGATAAGACGTTAAGACTACAAATATTTCTCTCTCTTTGAAAATGTATTTTGACAATTGGTTGCAGATGTAATAGTTGTTGTTAGTGCATATGGTCTTTACCTGATTTGCCTTTACGCTATTTCCTTTTCATTTATTTTATTTTGACACAATTCAATAAATAATAGCCTAATGAATATATTAACTCCAATTCATGAAACAGCAGAGATTGACTTTTCCCTTTACTATCCTTTACTTAAAAGTGGTTGCAGAAAAGTCAAATTAGTAAATATGAATATACTTTCTGGAGTTTATCATGAGCGGTTTTACAAATTTGGGGCCGCCAAGTACCGGGAAGTAAGCCCTCTGCAATTGTTTTTTCTATGTGTTTGATGTATGCTAATAACATACAAGGGATTCATCTTTCCTGTATTTGTGTGTGTATTAAAGTTTTACATATATGTTGCTATCAACAGATTCCTTTTATGTGAATGACCTTGATCCACTCCTGACTATCAGCCTGCAAACCAGCAGCATAAGCACACAAGCAAACTGAAAGCTGAAAGCTGAAAGGTACATTCTGCGCATTGACAACCAGCCAGCGAGAGACACAGATAGCTACTTCTGAAGCAGCCTGTAAGATATTTAACTGGCCTGACCAAACAGAAGGGCAGCCATGTTGATCATCTTAGCCTTCATCATCCTCTTCCATGTGGCTGCAGCCATCCTCCTCTTTGTTGCAACCATTCACAACGTAAGTATAAACCAAGAATGGTCACAGAGCAGGGCAGTGCATTTTCATCATTTTAACCATCTCTATGTCCCTCCCTGATTTAGCGTTGGTGGGTGGTGTCGCCAGCCGGACGTGATGTGATCTACGCTGACCTGTGGTACTCCTGTAACTCCACCTGCTATCCTGTGGAGAACAGCCATACGGCTGATGCAGGTAAGACAGTGTGTAGCTATGTAATTGATGTGTGTGTGTGTACGGTAAGTGTGTATGTAACACCTCCTTTCTCCTCTTTCCTCAGCCTATCTGCAAGCCGTCCAGGCAACTATGATCCTGGCCACCATCTTATGTTGTGTCAGCTTCTTCGTCTTCATCCTTCAGCTCTTTAGGCTCCAACAGGGAGAGAGATTCATTTTCACATCCGTCATCCAGCTATTGGCCTGTGAGTGACGTGCGCACGCACGCATACACACACACACACACACACACACACACACACACACACACACACACACACACACACACACACACACACACACACACACACACACACACACACACACACATAGTGCGTGGCACTATCTTTGTGGGGACCCGTCATTGACATAATGCATTCCCTAGCCCCTTACCCTAACCTTAACCATCACAACTAAATGCCTAACCTTAACCCTTACCCTCACTCTAACCATAACCTAATTCTATCCCTAATCCTACAACAAAGTCTTAACCCTCAAACAGCCCTTTAAAGTTGTGGGGTCCAGCATTTTGGCCCCACAAAGCTGTCCGGACCCCACAAGTATACTGTATTCCCGGTTTTTGGACCCCATGAATATAGTTAAACAAGCACACACACACACACACACACACACACACACACACACACACACACACACACACACACACACACACACACACACACACACATTCTGTTATTTATAGTATCACATCATAACAGAAGTTATCTCAGGACACTTTACATAAAGGGTAAGTCTATACCACACTCTGTAGTTTACAGAAACCCAACAATTCCCCCAATAGCATGGATTTGGTGCGACAGGGGCTTTTGTGACTATTGTTTTCGCTTACTAGCCATTACCAACTTGGTTTTTATGTGCAGTGTCCTTGTGTTGGCACGATTTGAGTCCCAGCCAAAGTGTTAGGTAAAATGTGTAATCTTCAACTTTCCTCATATTGATGGAAAGATAGCAAAGCCTTCACACTCATTGTTTCACCTTGTGGTAACGTGGTATCCAGCATTTTAGTAAAAATGCCATCAACTTACCAAAAGACTTGACATCAAATATATTGTTCACTGTATTCACGTTGTCAACCAGGACAGGTGCAACCCTGACAGCAAGTAAACAATGGCAAAGTGTAAAAAGCTTCTCAACAGTTGACACTCAACCACTAACAAATACGGTTTCATTATAATATACACTATTCATTTTAGGAAATTAAAGATTTCAGCTTTAAAGCAATATGTTCTACTTTAGCAGCAATACGCAGTTGGCTATGGATAAGGCTTTAAGTCAGCCCTTTCAGATTGTAGTTGACCGTTCAAAGGAAATTAAGCTAGTCAGCATTACCTTTGGACAAAGCCAGGCTAGCTGTTTCCCCCAGTTTCCAGTCTTTGTGCTAAGCTAAGCTCACCGGCTGCTGGTGGGTGGTGTCAATCTTATCATAGCAAGAAAACAAATAAGTGTATTTCGCAAAATAATGTCAAACTATTCCTTTAAGTGGCACCAAGTGGCTGCAGCACACAACTGGTTGAATGTTGTAGTTTAAATTAAATGTCGTCTTTAACTAACAAGTGTAATTTCCATCCTCCTCTCTCCTCCTCCCAGCTCTATGTGTGATGATCGCAGCGTCCATCTACACGGCTCAAAAAGAGAGCTTTCATGTGCCCAGTCTTCAGGAAGGCTCCTACGGCTCTTCCTATGTCCTGGCCTGGATCAGCTTCCCCATGACTCTCATCGGCGGCCTGATGTACCTGGTGCTCAGGAAGCGCAAATAGATTTGATGGGCTTGAGGCACAGGCCCGCACATATTCAAAGATATAAACAGGAACACTTGGACACATTTGCATACAAACATACACTTTGCCTTAACAAACATGCACCCAGTCTCTCTCTAACGCTTAGATTGTATAATACCCTTGGAGATAAAGAAATACATGTACACCACAAATCCACATTCATTTCCAGTCTCAGGTTTGGAACTAGGCAATTCACCCATAAAGCGCACATTTTTGTCCACCTTACACACTCAAAACCAAAACCCAAAATCACGCAGCTTTCTCCTTCCTGATGGTATATTGTTCTCACTGAATGGGCTCACAGAGATGCACGAGGACTCGTGCAGGAGTGTGTTCATTTGACGGGCTGTGCTATACACTTTTTGTTGTTGATAAGTGCCTCAGAAACACTGCTGACAGTCGACTGGATAGTCTTTGTATTCATGCATGACGGCCGCTAAATATGTTTCTGGAAACATTTAAGGTGAGAAATACACCATGATTCACATTTGATCTGCAGTATGAAAAGTGTAGACAGACTTTGGCCAGCTAGGTCAACTGTGCTGGATAGATTCATTTACATGGAGTTGAGGTCAAATCTAACACAAACGCAGATCAGCAAATGCACCACACAGGCGCCTCGCTGCATTCAGCACTCACTCACTGCTCTGCATAGAAAAGGCCCCTGAAGCTCCTTGCTGCGTTTAGTGAGAACATGCCTTTGCTATCCTTTTCCAACTTTCCCCCTGAGCCACCACACACTTGTTCCAACATACTGATTTGTCTCTTCCTCTTGTTTAATTGTGTCCTGCTTCCCACCTACCAACTCCATTCATAGGAACCTGTCTGAAATGTCCAGTCACAAAGGATAAAAACTGAAGACAAGTGGGAAGATATGTCTTACTGGGACTTTCCAAAGGGTCCATACTTTTGTTTGTGAATTTATTTTGTACATATTAGCTGTGTGTATAGTTCAGGTAATTGCCCAAAGCTTTTTTTTCTAAGACTGAAATACTAAAGCTATACATAATAGAAAGAAAAAGAAAAAAAGAGAATCTTATGTTAACCATAGCATACAGGAAGTGTAGTCAGGCACTAGTAGAGGTATAATATGTACTGACTTGTGTTTTAATGATGAAAAAGGAACCAATGTGCTGTGATATTTGGGATTTTTAAATTACAACATAGGAACATGCAAACTTGAACTAAGAATGAACATTTCTTTGTTATTATTATTATTATGCTTTTTTGTTCACAGCTTCACTGAGAAAAAGGCAAAGGGTATTTATTGTTTGAAACCACTGTTGTGTATTTTAGCATTGTGTGACTGAGGATGTATGAAGTAATTGAGTCTTGCCCTCTCTGGCCGGGCTACTGTTTGGTCCATTACTGAAACATCTCTATCGCCCCTATGCACATGTGTGCTCTGGAATTTAACAACGATAAATGTGGGTAACACTTTACTTGAAGGTATCTACATAAGAGTGGCATGACACTGTCATGAACACTTGACACTGTCATGACACAGTCATGACACATGAACCCTAACCCTAACCATAACTTGTCATGACAAAAACCGAAAGACACTTACTAAAATAAGCGTTATGTCATAAACATTTATGACTTGTTTATAATGTTTATGACACGTTCATGACAGTGTCATGTCACTCTAATGTAGATACCTTCAAGTAAAGTGTAACCTAAATGTGTTACTGTACTGTACCTGCCACCAATTCCCAGTATGACTTCCAGCCTTTGTGGACATATAGAGATAATGTTTGATCCCACAGTAACACTGTATAAACTGTTTTCCTCGTTCTGGTGTTGGTTTGGGAGTTAAACAGTT